>NC_034194.2:28937961-29180461 GCF_002021735.2 Oncorhynchus kisutch | reverse complement strand
AACAGGAGAGGACTAGAACAGGAGAGGAGAGGAGCAGAACAGGAGAGGACTAGAACAGGAGAGGAGAGGAGCAGAACAGGAGAGGACTAGAACAGGAGAGGAGAGGAGCAGAACAGAAGAGGACTCGAATAAGAGAGTACTAGAACAGGAGAGGACTAGAACAAGAGAGGAGAGGAGCAGAACAGGAGAGGACTGGAACAGGAGAGGACTAGAACAAGAGAGGAGAGGAGCAGAACAGGAGAGGACTAGAATAAGAGAGTACTAGAACAGGAGAGGACTAGAACAAGAGAGGAGAGGAGCAGAACAGGAGAGGAACACAGAACAAGAGAGGACTGGAACAGGAGAGGACTAGAACAAGAGAGGAGAGGAGCAGAACAGGAGAGGACTAGAATAAGAGAGTACTAGAACAGGAGAGGACTCGAACAGGAGAGGGCTAGAACAGGAGAGGACTCGAACAGGAGAGGACTAGAACAGGAGAGGACTAGGAGAGGACTAGAAAATGAGAGGAACAGGAGAGGACTATAAAAATAGAGGACTAGAACAGGAGAGGACTAGAACAGGAGAGGAGAGGAGCAGAACAGGAGAGGACTAGAACAGGAGAGGAGAGGAGCAGAACAGGAGAGGACTAGAACAGGAGAGGAGAGGAGCAGAACAGGAGAGGACTAGAACAGGAGAGGAGAGGAGCAGAACAGGAGAGGACTAGAACAGGAGAGGAGAGGAGCAGAACAGGAGAGGACTAGAACAGGAGAGGAGAGGAGCAGAACAGGAGAGGACTAGAATAAGAGAGTACTAGAACAGGAGAGGACTAGAACAAGAGAGGAGAGGAGCAGAACAGGAGAGGACTGGAACAGGAGAGGACTAGAACAAGAGAGGAGAGGAGCAGAACAGGAGAGGACTAGAATAAGAGAGTACTAGAACAGGAGAGGACTAGAACAAGAGAGGAGAGGAGCAGAACAGGAGAGGAACACAGAACAGGAGAGGACTGGAACAGGAGAGGACTAGAACAAGAGAGGAGAGGAGCAGAACAGGAGAGGACTAGAATAAGAGAGTACTAGAACAGGAGAGGACTAGAACAGGAGAGGACTAGAACAGGAGAGGACTACGTGAGGACTAGAACAGGAGAGGAACAGGAGAGGACTAGAACAGGAGTGGAACAGAACAGGAGAGGAGAGGAGCAGAACAGGAGAGGACTGGAACAGGAGAGGAGAGGAGCAGAACAGGAGAGGACTGGAACAGGAGAGGAGAGGAGCAGAACAGGAGAGGACTGGAACAGGAGAGGACTAGAACAAGAGAGGAGAGGAGCAGAACAGGAGAGGACTAGAATAAGAGAGTACTAGAACAGGAGAGGACTATAAAAATAGAGGACTAGAACAGGAGAGGACTAGAACAGGAGAGGAGAGGAGCAGAACAGGAGAGGACTAGAACAGGAGAGGAGAGGAGCAGAACAGGAGAGGACTAGAACAGGAGAGGAGAGGAGCAGAACAGGAGAGGACTAGAACAGGAGAGGAGAGGAGCAGAACAGGAGAGGACTAGAACAGGAGAGGAGAGGAGCAGAACAGGAGAGGACTAGAACAGGAGAGGAGAGGAGCAGAACAGGAGAGGACTAGAATAAGAGAGTACTAGAACAGGAGAGGACTAGAACAAGAGAGGAGAGGAGCAGAACAGGAGAGGACTGGAACAGGAGAGGACTAGAACAAGAGAGGAGAGGAGCAGAACAGGAGAGGACTAGAATAAGAGAGTACTAGAACAGGAGAGGACTAGAACAAGAGAGGAGAGGAGCAGAACAGGAGAGGAACACAGAACAGGAGAGGACTGGAACAGGAGAGGACTAGAACAAGAGAGGAGAGGAGCAGAACAGGAGAGGACTAGAATAAGAGAGTACTAGAACAGGAGAGGACTAGAACAGGAGAGGACTAGAACAGGAGAGGACTACGTGAGGACTAGAACAGGAGAGGAACAGGAGAGGACTAGAACAGGAGTGGAACAGAACAGGAGAGGAGAGGAGCAGAACAGGAGAGGACTGGAACAGGAGAGGAGAGGAGCAGAACAGGAGAGGACTGGAACAGGAGAGGAGAGGAGCAGAAACAGGAGAGGACTGGAACAGGAGAGGACTAGAACAAGAGAGGAGAGGAGCAGAACAGGAGAGGACTAGAATAAGAGAGTACTAGAACAGGAGAGGACTAGAACAAGAGAGGAGAGGAGCAGAACAGGAGAGGAACACAGAACAAGAGAGGACTGGAACAGGAGAGGACTAGAACAAGAGAGGAGAGGAGCAGAACAGGAGAGGACTAGAATAAGAGAGTACTAGAACAGGAGAGGACTCGAACAGGAGAGGGCTAGAACAGGAGAGGACTCGAACAGGAGAGGACTAGAACAGGAGAGGACTAGGAGAGGACTAGAAAATGAGAGGAACATGAGAGGACTATAAAATAGAGGACTAGAACAGGAGAGGACTAGAACAGGAGAGGAGAGGAGCAGAACAGGAGAGGACTAGAACAGGAGAGGAGGGGAGCAGAACAGGAGAGGACTAGAACAGGAGAGGAGAGGAGCAGAACAGGAGAGGACTAGAACAGGAGAGGAGAGGAGCAGAACAGGAGAGGACTAGAACAGGAGAGGAGAGGAGCAGAACAGGAGAGGACTAGAACAGGAGAGGAGAGGAGCAGAACAGGAGAGGACTAGAATAAGAGAGTACTAGAACAGGAGAGGACTAGAACAAGAGAGGAGAGGAGCAGAACAGGAGAGGACTGGAACAGGAGAGGACTAGAACAAGAGAGGAGAGGAGCAGAACAGGAGAGGACTAGAATAAGAGAGTACTAGAACAGGAGAGGACTAGAACAAGAGAGGAGAGGAGCAGAACAGGAGAGGAACACAGAACAGGAGAGGACTGGAACAGGAGAGGACTAGAACAAGAGAGGAGAGGAGCAGAACAGGAGAGGACTAGAATAAGAGAGTACTAGAACAGGAGAGGACTAGAACAGGAGAGGACTAGAACAGGAGAGGACTACGTGAGGACTAGAACAGGAGAGGAACAGGAGAGGACTAGAACAGGAGTGGAACAGAACAGGAGAGGAGAGGAGCAGAACAGGAGAGGACTGGAACAGGAGAGGAGAGGAGCAGAACAGGAGAGGACTGGAACAGGAGAGGAGAGGAGCAGAACAGGAGAGGACTAGAACAGAAGAGGAGAGGAGCAGAACAGGAGAGGACTAGAACAGGAGAGGAGAGGAGCAGAACAGGAGAGGACTGGAACAGGAGAGGAGAGGAGCAGAACAGGAGAGGACTGGAACAGGAGAGGAGCAGAACAGGAGAGGACTAGAACAGGAGAGGAGAGGAGCAGAACAGGAGAGGACTAGAATAAGAGAGGACTAGAACAGGAGAGGAACAGAACAGGAGAGGACTGGAACAGGAGAGGAGCAGAACAGGAGAGGACTAGAATAAGAGAGGAACAGGAGAGGACTAGAACAGGAGAGGAACAAGAGAGGACCAGAACAGGAGAGGAGTAGAACAGGAGAGAATCAGAACAGGAGAGGACCAGGACAGGAGAGGCCCGGAACAAGAGAGAACCAGAACAGGAGAGGAACAAGAGAGGACCAGAACAAGAGAGGGACAGGAGAGGACCAGAACAGGAGAGGAGTAGAACAGGAGAGGACTAGAACAGGAGAGGACTAGAACAGGAGAGGAACAGGAGAGGAGCAGAACAGGAGAGGAACAGGAGAGGTGAGGAGCAGAACAGGAGAGGACTAGAATAAGAGAGGACTAGAACAGGAGAGGCACAAGAGAGGACAAGAACAGGAAAGGACCACAACAGGAGAGGAGTAGAACAGAAGAGGACAAGAACAGGAGAGGACCAGATCAGGAGAGGACCAAGAGAGGACCAGACCAGGGGAGGAGTAGAACATGAGAGGAACAGGAGAGGAGAGGAGCAGAACATGAGAGGACTAGAACAGGAGAGGACTAGGAGAGGACTAGAAAATGAGAGGAACAGGAGAGGAGAGGAGCAGAACAGGAGAGGACTAGAACAAGAGAGGAGAGGAGCAGAACAGGAGAGGACTAGAATAAGAGAGGACTAGAACAGGAGAGGACTAGAACAAGAGAGGAGAGGAGCAGAACAGGAGAGGACTAGAATAAGAGAGTACTAGAACAGGAGAGGACTAGAACAGGAGAGGACTAGAACAGGAGAGGACTAGGAGAGGACTAGAAAATGAGAGGAACAGGAGAGGACTATAAAAATAGAGGACTAGAACAGGAGAGGACTAGAACAGGAGAGGAGAGGAGCAGAACAGGAGAGGACTAGAACAGGAGAGGAGAGGAGCAGAACAGGAGAGGACTAGAACAGGAGAGGAGAGGAGCAGAACAGAAGAGGACTCGAATAAGAGAGTACTAGAACAGGAGAGGACTAGAACAAGAGAGGAGAGGAGCAGAACAGGAGAGGACTGGAACAGGAGAGGACTAGAACAAGAGAGGAGAGGAGCAGAACAGGAGAGGACTAGAATAAGAGAGTACTAGAACAGGAGAGGACTAGAACAGGAGAGGACTAGAACAGGAGAGGACTACGTGAGGACTAGAACAGGAGAGGAACAGGAGAGGACTAGAACAGGAGTGGAACAGAACAGGAGAGGAGAGGAGCAGAACAGGAGAGGACTGGAACAGGAGAGGAGAGGAGCAGAACAGGAGAGGACTGGAACAGGAGAGGAGAGGAGCAGAACAGGAGAGGACTAGAACAGAAGAGGAGAGGAGCAGAACAGGAGAGGACTAGAACAGGAGAGGAGAGGAGCAGAACAGGAGAGGACTGGAACAGGAGAGGAGAGGAGCAGAACAGGAGAGGACTGGAACAGGAGAGGAGAGGAGCAGAACAGGAGAGGACTAGAACAGGAGAGGAGAGGAGCAGAACAGGAGAGGACTGGAACAGGAGAGGAGAGGAGCAGAACAGGAGAGGAGAGGAGCAGAACAGGAGAGGACTAGAACAGGAGAGGAGAGGAGCAGAACAGGAGAGGACTAGAACAGGAGAGGAGAGGAGCAGAACAGGAGAGGACTAGAATAAGAGAGGACCAAAACAGGAGAGGACTAGAACAGGAGAGGACCAGAACAGAAGTGTGCCTGGCATTTAAACCCAGTCAGTTAGTACAGGGAGAGACTGTCCGTGTCCATGTCTCAAACTGTCAAATCACCCACATGAAATCCATTGGAAGACATACCAAGAGGTACTGCGTGACACGTCCTATTGTGAAAGTACAGGAGAGAAAGCCATTGAGGAAATACCACAGCAGAGACAATTGGTGACACATGTCATTATGTTTCCAAATAATAGCAGATTGACTGATTGATTAAACTGTCAGAGCGGTGGAGAGTGGAGAGCCTCGGGGACTGAGATGACACCTGCTTCAGTGTGGCCCTGAAACCGATAAGGTCCTGGTAGAGATGGAGACATCATATCAATGTTGTCCTGTCCTTGTTTTCGGAGTGACAATGACAGTTCTCTCTGCATGCCTATAGACACACACCAGACACACCAGACACACACAGACACACCAGACACACACAGACACACCAGACACACACAGACACACCAGACACACACAGACACACCAGACACACCAGACACACACAGACACACCAGACACACACAGACACACACAGACACACCAGACACACACAGACACACCAGACACACCAGACACACTAGACACACACAGACACACCAGACACACACAGAAACACCAGACACACACAGACACACCAGACACACACAGACACACCAGACACACACAGACACACCAGAGACACACAGACACACCAGACACACACAGACACACCAGACACACACAGACCCACACAGACACACACCAGACACACCAGACACACACAGACACATCAGACACACACAGACCCACACACACTATGCAGCCTATGCATAGTGTTAGGTCCAACTGGCTGAACACAAGGCAGACTACGAAGAGGGAAACACAAGAGCGAGGCAAGGTCCACACATCCCAAAAACATTAAAAACACACTCAATCATATCTGAAAATGCTAATGTCCCGTGAAATAGTCTCATCAGACAAATGAAGTGACGCCATGCCATGGCTTTAGTGACAGAGAGAACGAGGGAGAAGAGGGACGAATGACTCCAGGAAAGCAAACTCTCGCTCTCTGGCTCTCATGACCATCAGTTCTAAACTGGCCAGTACTCCAGGTTTTCTCCTCTCTCCCGGTCTCTCTGTCTCTCTCTCGGTCTCTCTCTCTCTCTCTGTCTCTCTCTCTCTCTCTCTCTCTCTGTCTCTCTCTCAATTCAATTCAAGGGCTTTATTGGCATGGGAAACGTGTTAACATTGCCAAAGCAAGTGAGGTAGTGGACACTGTGTGCACACTGTGGAATTTCACCCAGTAGATATGGGAGTTTATCAAAATTGGATTTGTTTTCAAATTCTTTGTGGATCTGTGTAATCTGAGGGAAATATGTCTCTCTAATATGGTCATACATTGGGCAGGAGGTTAGGAAGTGCAGCTCAGTTTCCACCTCATTTTGTGGGCAGCTCTATGACTGATTCAAGTATTTTTAGCCAAATCCTAATTGGTATGTTGAAATGTATGTTCCTTTTGATGGCATAGAATGCCCTTCTTGCCTTGTATCTCAGATTGTTCACAGCTTTGTGGAAGTTACCTGTTTAGGCCAAGGTATGTATAGTTTTTTGTGTGCTCTAGGGCAACAGTGTCTAGATAGAATTTGTATTTGTGGTCCTGGTGACTGGACATTTTTTGGAACACCATTATTTTGGTCTTACTGAGATTTACTGTCAGGGCCCAGGTCTGACAGAATCTGTGCATAAGATCTAGGTGCTGCTGTAGGCCCTCCTTGGTTGGTGACAGAAGCACCAGATCATCAGCATACAGCAGACATTTGACTTCGGATTCTAGTAGGGTGAGGCCGGGTGCTGCAGACATTTCTAGTGCCCGCGCCAATTCGTTGATATATATGTTGAAGAGGGTGGGGCTTAAGCTGCATCCCTGTCTCACCCCACGACCCTGTGTGAAGAAATTGGTGTGTTTTTTGCCAATTTTAACCGCACACTTGTTGTTTGTGTACATGGATTTTATAATGCCGTATGTTTTATCCCCAACACCACTTTCCATCAGTTTGTATAGCAGACCCTCATGCCAGATTGAGTCGAAGGCTTTTTTGAAATCAACAAAGCATGAGAAGACTTTGCCTTTGTTTTGGTTTGTTTGGTTGTCAATTAGGGTGTGCAGGGTGAATACATGGTCTGTTGTACGGTAATTTGGTAAAAAGCCAATTTGACATTTGCTCAGTACATTGTTTTCATTGAGGAAATGTACGAGTCTGCTGTTAATGATAATGCAGAGGATTTTCCCAAGGTTACTGTTGACGCATATTCCACGGTAGTTATTGGGGTCAAATTTGTCTCCACTTTTGTGGATTGGGGTGATCAGTCCTTGGTTCCAAATATTGGGGAAGATGCCAGAGCTAAGTATGATGTTAAAGAGTTTTAGTATAGCCAATTGGAATTTGTTGTCTGTATATTTGATCATTTCATTGAGGATACCATCAACACCACAGGCCTTTTTGGGTTGGAGGGTTTTTATTTTTCATTCAATGTAATTGGAGAATCCAGTGGGTTCTGGTAGTCTTTAATAGTTGATTCTAAGATCTTTATTTGATCATGTATATGTTTTTGCTCTTTATTCTTTTTCATAGAGCCAAAAAGATTGGAGAAGTGGTTTACCCATACATCTCCATTTTGGAAAGATAATTATTTGTGTTGTTGTTTGTTTAGTGTTTTCCAATTTTCCCAGAAGTGGTTAGAGTCTATGGATTATTCAATTACATTGAGCTGATTTCTGACATGCTGTTCCTTCTTTTTCCGTAGTGTATTTCTGTATTGTTTTGTCTCTCTCTCTATCTCTCTCTCTCGCTGTCTCTCTCTCTGTCTCTCTCTCTCTATTTCTCTCTGTCTCTCTCTCTCTCTCTCAGTCTCTCTCTCTCTTTCTGTCTCTCTCTGTCGCTCTCTCTGTCTCTCTCTGTCTCTCTCTCTGTCTCTCTCTGTCTCTCTCTCTCTCAGTCTCTCTCTCTTTTTGTCTCTATCTTTCTCTCTCTCTCTGTCGCTCTCTCTGTCTCTGTCTCTCGGACACTCTCTCTCGGTCTCTGTCTCTCTCTCTGTCGCTCTCTCTCTCTCTGTCTCTCGGTCACTCTCTCTCTCGGTCTCTGTATCTCTCTCTCTGTCGCTCTCTCTCTCTCTGTCTCTCGGACACTCTCTCTCGGTCTCTGTCTCTCTCTCTCTGTCGCTCTCTCTCTCTCTGTCTCTCGGTCACTCTCTCTCTCGGTCTCGGTCTCTGTCTCTCTCTCTCTGTCGCTCTCTCTCTCTGTCTCTGTCTCTCGGTCACTCTCTCTCTCGGTCTCTGTCTCTCTCTCTCTGTCGCTCTGTCTCTCTGTCTCTGTCTCTCGGTCACTCTCTCTCTCTGTCTCTGTCTCTCGGTCACTCTCTCTCTCTGTCTCTGTCTCTCGGTCACTCTCTCTCTCGGTCTCTGTCTCTCTCTCTCTGTCGCTCTCTCTCTCTGTCTCTGTCTCTCGGTCACTCTCTCTCTCGGTCTCTGTCTCCCTCTCTCTCAGTTTTTTCCTTCTTGTTTTACTTTTCTTGGTTGTTTTCCTTTTTCTATGCATGAAGGTACTGTCACTGTAGAGGAGTTTCTGGTCGCCGTAGGAGAGAAGGTAGGCTATAAGAATGTTGCTTCTTAAAGAAAAGCATCTTGATTTTTAAAGGTATGTTTATTCAAGTTACGCCGCTTTTTTCTCCGAAAAGGGAAAAGGCGGAGGGAGGGGCGCAGGTGGTCCATCGGAACGCCTGGGCCCACTGATGTAGAAGAACCTGTTGTTGAGGAACAAGTTGTCCGTGTTGACGGTGAGGGGAGTCAGGGGTCTGTGGCCTCAGTTGAGGAGGATCAGGAGAAGGATATGGACATCTCTTTTGATATGATAGCAGCCGGTCGACGACTCAATTTACAATCTAGAGGAGATAAATGGGTTCCTGGATCAGACTTTTGGGAAATCTGTCAAATCAGCAGATTTTTTTAATGTTGATAAGTTTGTAAGGTCAGCTGGGATGTTACAGAAGACGGTGGGGTTCGACCAGTTGAGCGAGAAGAAGCGTTTTCGCTTGAGGAAATGTGTTACTGCTGTTACGGCAGCAAAAGGTGGTGGGAAGCGTGGTCAGGTTCAGAGAAAATTAAAACAATGATGATGATCATGCCTCATAGGGTGTTTTTTTTTCTCCTTGGTTTCTCTGTGGTTTCTTCTGCTTCTCCTATCTACATGGAGGTACTAAGGGGAGGTTCTCTCAGTATTAATGGGGGAAGGGACAGGAATAAGAGGGCTTTGGTATTAGAAGTAATAAAACAGAAAAGGCTTAATGTAGTTTTCCTACAGGAGACACATAGTGATGAGGAAAATGAGGTTGACTGGGGTATGTGGTGGGAGGAGCAGCATACACTCAGTCATGGTACTAATTTCAGTGCTGGGTGGCAATCTTGTTTTCCTCAGGTTTAGGGGTGACTGTGGTATCTACAACAGAGATTGGGTTGTGTTTTATTGGTCAAGGCAGATGGTATGTTTATTTGTATTTTGGGGGGAATGTTCATGCTCCTAATGTATGCAATGTATTGCTGTAATTGATCAAGTAAAGGAAACCTTAAGACTGTGATCAAGAGGGGTGTATGGTTTTAGGGAGGGACTGGAACTATACAGTGGATTCTACTGTTGATCGCACTGCTGAAGAACCTCACCTGCGGTCAGCCACTTGCCTGTCTGGTCTATTAACTGAGTTTGAGCTTTCTGATGTGTGGAGAGTAAGGAATGCAACAGTGAGGCAGCACACATGGTTAAAAGTTAATGAAGGTGGTGTCAGAACAGCAATGTTAGACAGGTTGCATGTATCTGATCACTACTGTAGTAGGGTTGGAAGGTTAGACAGGTTGTATATGTATCTGATCACTACTGTAGTAGGGTTGGAAGGTTAGACAGGTTGCATGTATCTGATCACTACTGTAGTAGGGTTGGAAGGTTAGACAGGTTGCATGTATCTGATCACTACTGTAGTAGGGTTGGAAGGTTAGACAGGTTGTATGTATCTGATCACTACTGTAGTAGGGTTGGAAGGTTAGACCGGTTGTATGTATCTGATCACTACTGTAGTAGGGTTGGAAGGTTAGACAGGTTGCATGTATCTGATCACTACTGTAGTAGGGTTGGAAGGTTAGACAGGTTGCATGTATCTGATCACTACTGTAGTAGGGTTGGAAGGTTAGACAGGTTGTATGTATCTGATCACTACTGTTCCAATTCTGATCGGTGGACGGAAGGTCTGGATTATGTGTTCCCTGCTCTGAATGTTACTGCTCTGACGGGTGCATTAGAGGAGGACGTGGGGATGCTGCTTTCCTTCCATACCCCAGAGCTGGGGGAGTTCAAGGTGGTGGGAAATAAGGCCATGTACAAAATCTGAGTAAAAGTGTTGAGTGCTTCTTGTTTGGTCCAGGTGCCTCCCCAAAAGGCTGTTGGTGGTATTTATATAAACTGCCTATTGAAAAGGGGACAGCTGACCTGCAATGGAGGATAATACATGGAGCCATAGCCACCAATATGCATCTGGTACACCTGGATCCTACTGTTGGGGAAGGGTGCCCATTCAGAGTCTGAAACTCTGGCACACCTGCTCTTACAGTGTCCTGGATCGGTCGGGATGATTGACCTGATCACTGGCTGGTTCTCAGCTCTGGGAGAGGTTTTCTCTTCCTAACAGTTTTATTTGGGCTAAAGCACAGGTTTAGTCGAAGGGGTGTAGTTATTTTGCATCATTCTGTGTCAGGGGCAGCTAAATTAGCAATATGGAAGACCAGACAGAACAGTATTCAGAGACAGGGGTCTGTGGATGTGGTGGGAATGCTGGAAGGGATGTTGGCAGCGAGACTGAGAATTGAATTAGCCTATTATAAAATGGTTAACAACATTGATCTGTTCATGAGTATATGGGGTATTCAGATGCGGTTGGAGGAAGATTTGGTGTTGTGTTTTTAAGTGATGTGTAGCCATGGTTTTGTTTGAGTGTTTATTGTGTTGTGGGTTCCCAGACCACTCAACACTCTCTCCCACTCACTCTTTGTTATAAAAAATAAAAAACTGAAAAGTTGTGTGTATTCATCCCCTTTGCTATGAAACCCCTAAATAAGACCTGGTGCAACCAATTACCTTCTATGCAAAAAAATGTTTTGTCCCTCCCCCAAAATGTAACAAAATGTCCCCCAAAATGTAACTGAGAGACATGTCATGTATTGTTAGAGGCTGAGAGCTTAAACTGGAGTGTCCCTAGAGGAACCTTCCACTCCCTCCCCCTCCCTCACAACACATGTTTTCTTTTTGATTCCCATTTAAAATCAAATTTTCTCTAACCCTAACCCTAACCCCAAACCCCTAACCCTAAACCCCTAACCCCTAACCCTAACCCCAAACCCCTAACCCCAAACCCTAACCCCAAACCCCTAACCCTAACCCTAACCCTAACCCCAAACTCCTAAACCTGAACCCAAGCTCCTAACTCTAACTCTAACCCTAACCCTAACCCCAAACCCCTAAACCTAACCCAAACTCCTAACTCTAACACTAACCCTAACCCCTAAACCTGAACCCAAACTCCTAACTCTAACACTAACCCTAACCCCTAACCCTAACCCAAACTCCTAACCCCAAACCCCTAACCCTAACCCAAATTCCTAACACTAACTCTAACCCTAACCCCTAACCCCAAACCCCAACCCACATTCCTAACACTAACTCTAACCCTAACCCCAAACCCCAACCCACATTCCTAACACTAACTCTAACCCTAACCCCAAACCCCTAACCCTAAACCTAACCCACATTTTTTTATTGGTAGTAATGGATTGAGATACAGCCTATATGTCATGTGTGCTCCCTCTCCGGGCTCTATGTCACACACCTGTCACCATTGTTACAAGCACCTGTGCATCATCACTCACCTGGACTCCATCATTACCTGCCCTATATATGTCACTCCCTTTGGTTCCTTCCCCAGGCATCATTGTTTCTGTTTCCTGTCTGTGCGTTGTGCGTATTATGTTTATTTTATTTATTAAAACACTCACTCCCTGAACTTGCTTCTTGACTCTCAGCGTGCATCGTTACACTGTATTAGGCCTTAGTGAATTCTAGCTACTTTGTGCCCTAGCAACTAATATGTAATACTGTGAAGACATTAGTTTATTGTAAAAGCTCAAATGTTGATATGAATACCTGTCATTGAAATTACAAAGTCATTTGTGGAATCTTTGGTTTCTACATTGCGTATATTCCCTATTGTTCTATTGAGATGCATTATATAGAAAATTGTACACTGTCTCTTTAAAAAGTTTGCGATTTAAAAAATGCAAGAGATCTGACATTCATTCATTACTATGATCATTGATCTCTTGAAGAAGCTATCCCTTTTCCTTTCTTGCTTTGCCCCCAAACATCCGATGAGACGGATAACAAAAGCAGCTCATCAAATCTGAAGAGGGAATAAGAGACGACTGCACCTGGCATTTCAAGGTGCATATTATTGTATGGCTACCATGGCAACTAGACAGAATGGATGTCAATATAGTGAGGTCCATCAAACATGCCAGTTTATTCAACACATGCCATACACACACATATACACACAATCCACCAATCAAGAAACTCTCTCCACCGGTTGGTAGAAGACTTCATTTGTACCCTTCACAGAGGCACCAGTTACTTGTTGGGCACTGAAGGAATGTGTGTGGGTGTTTGTGTGTCACACACAGTATGTAAACTCTGTCGTCATAATGCGCTGTGTGCTGATAATGACAGCAATAGGCTGTTCTCTAGTTGGAAACAGAAAGGTAAACACTGCACATTGCTGCTCATGCTCCCAGGTGATGTTTATTTATAACAACGTTTCCACCTTTAGGTCAGGCATCCATATCCCAGGTGGGGGTGGAAGGTCCTATATATAGGGGCAGTACTCAGTGACATCACTTCCTGAAACAAGAGGTCAAAAATGTTTCACATACTGTAGTTTCACAATATTAACATTCAATGTATCCAAATATATGATCATACACAAGGAAAGTGATCAATATTTACAGTAATATACATACACACATACAATAATCAATTAGGACAGGGAACGATATGTAAACTAGAGGCCGTGGCGTACTGAGGTGAGTGTGATGTTAATCCTCTGTTACACAATATCGGTGATGAGTGATGACTCTTAACTTTTGGCCTGGTGTTGTGTGTGTGTGTGTGTTTGTGCATGTGATTCTGTGGTGTGTGGATTAGGTCTGGTTGGGTTGACAGGGCTCTACAGGGACACCATTCTATTCACACATGCGCCTAAATATCTTGCTGTGCACCTGAAATTTTTATTTAGAATTTCGAAAAAGCTTTATTACCTCAAATATATTTCATTGTGCTCCTAAATTTCTTTGAGTGAACCTACATTTTTCCACTAGCACCTACATTTATCCACTGCACCTACATTTTTCCACTAGCACTACATTTTTCCACTAGCACTACATTTTTCCACTAGCACTACATTTTTCCACTAGCACTACATTTTTCCACTAGCACTACATTTTTCCACTAGCACTACATTTTTCCACTAGCACTACATTTTTCCACTAGCACTACATTTTTCCACTGCACCTACATTTTTCCACTAGCACTGCACCTACATTTTTCCACTAGCACTGCACCTACATTTTTCCACTAGCACTGCACCTACATTTTTCCACTAGCACTGCACCTACATTTTTCCACTAGCACTACATTTTTCCACTAGCACTACATTTTTCCACTAGCACCTACATTTTTCCACTAGCACCTACATTTTTCCACTAGCACTACATTTATCCAAAAGCACCTACATTTTTCCACTAGCACTACATTTTTCCACTAGCACCTGCATTTTTCCACTAGCACTGCACCTACATTTTTCCACTAGCACCTACATTTTTCCACAAGCACTACATTTTTCCACTAGCACCTACATTTTTACAATAGCACTACATTTTTACACTAGCACTACATTTTTACACTAGCACTACATTTTTACACTAGCACTACATTTTTCCACTAGCACCTACATTTTTCAACTAGCACTACATTTTTCCACTAGCACTACATTTTTCAACTAGCACAATTTTCCACTAGCACTACATTTTTACACTAGCACTACATTTTTCAACTACCACTACATTTTTCAACTAGCACTACATTTTTCAACTAGCACTACATTTTCCCACTAGCACTACATTTTCCCACTAGCACTACATTTTCCCACTAGCACTACATTTTCCCACTTACTTCCTTGTAAAAAAAGGTTAACATACAGTAGAATCCAGGTTGAGGGACACATGGGGACATAAAACTTGGAGACATATGACCACAGGAGTTTTCATACCAGCTGCCTGTTTAACAATACAATATGGCAGAGAGACACAGATGCCGGGATGCTGGACACACACACACGCACGCACACACACACACACACACACACACACACACACACACACACACACACACACACACACACACACACACACACACACACACACACACACACACACACACACACACACACACACACACACACACACAGGCATGCACACACACACACACACACACACACACACACACACACACACACACACACAGGCATGCACACACACCCACACACACACACACACACACACACACACACACACACACACACACACACACACACACACACACACAGGCATGCACACACACACACACTCACACACTCACACACACACACACACACACACAGGCATGCACACACACACACACACACACACACACACACACACACAGGCATGCACACACACACACACACACACACACACACACACAGGCATGCACACACACACACACACACACACACACACACTCACACACACACACACACATACTCACACACACACACACACACACACACACACACACACACACACACACACACACACACACACACAGGCATGCACACACACACACACACACACACAGGCATGCACACACACACACACACAGGCATGCACACACACACACACAGGCATACACACACACACACACACACACACAGGCATACACACACACACACACACACACACAGGCATGCACACACACACAGGCATGCACACACACACAGGCATGCACACACACACACACAGGCATGCACACACACACACGCAAGTTTTCACATGAATCTTGTTCTGGACGCAGCTCTGCAGAGTCACTAGCTGGCATGCCACAAATTAATACAAATCTGATTTTAACCCTAACCTTAACAGCACTTCTCACCCTAATGCCGAACCCTAACCTTAAATTAAGACCAAAAAGCTCCATTTTGTTTTCATGAATTTTTTCAATATAGCCAATTTTGACTTTGCAGCTGGCCTATCTAAGGGGAAATCGCTCAGTTCTGCCTCCAGGACAAGACTCATGACAATAAACGCCAATCTGCCAGTGACACACACACACACAGCAGGCACGCACAGCGACGTGACTCAGTGCCAAGATCTCTCTCACTGAGCTGTTGAAGGATGGGACACGTTCTTTCGTTTTTCAGATAACAATGAATAGTTCTGTCCAGATGTCTCAATCCCATTCAGCCACCTACAAACCCCTGGACAACCCCCACCAGTGGAATACATCAAACCCTTTAGTCTGCCCTGCCTGACCAGTGTTTCTACCAATATTCACTTAGCAGCATTTTGTTGTAATATTTTAGTTAGTCATATAGCATAAGAACATGGCATAATGTGTAGAATTGCAGAAAATGTGCTTTAAAAGTGTGTGCGCGTGCGCTTGTACGTTTGTGTGTCTAAAAGCTAGAGGCAAGATCTGTCCACTGGTTCTCTGCTCCTGAGGAATCTAAGGAATGCTTTAGCTCTGCAGGCCATCAGGCTGTGTCTCACACACACACACACACACACAGTGGACACACACACACAGTGGACAAGTGTAATGATGTGGACTTCTTTTAGTGTGCAGATACACTATGTTAAGGCACATTGTAACAGTACATTACCCCGCAGATACACTATGTTAAGACACATTGTAACAGTACATTACCCCGCAGATACACTATGTTAAGACACATTGTAACAGTACAGTAACACTGCAGATACACTATGTTAAGACACATTGTAACAGTACATTACCCCGCAGATACACTATGTTAAGACACATTGTAACAGTACATTACCCTGCAGATACACTATGTTAAGACACATTGTAACAGTACATTACCCTGCAGATACACTATGGTAAGGCACATTGTAACAGTACATTACCCCACAGATACACTATGTTAAGACACATTGTAACAGTACAGTAACACTGCAGATACACTATGGTAAGGCACATTGTAACAGTACATTACCCCGCAGATACACTATGGTAAGACACATTGTAACAGTACATTACCCTGCAGATACACTATGTTAAGGCACATTGTAACAGTACATTACCCCACAGATACACTATGTTAAGGCACATTGTAACAGTACATTACCCTGCAGATACACTATGTTAAGGCACATTGTAACAGTACATTACCCTGCAGATACACTATGTTAAGACACATTGTAACAGTACATTACCCTGCAGATACACTATGTTAAGGCACATTGTAACAGTACAGTAACACTGCAGATACACTATGTTAAGACACATTATAACAGTACATTACCCCACAGATACACTATGGTAAGACACATTGTAACAGTACATTACCCTGCAGATACACTATGGTAAGGCACATTGTAACAGTACATTACCCTGCAGATACACTATGTTAAGGCACATTGTAACAGTACATTACCCTGCAGATACACTATGTTAAGACACATTGTAACAGTACAGTAACACTGCAGATACACTATGTTAAGACACATTGTAACAGTACATTACCCTGCAGATACACTATGGTAAGACACATTGTAACAGTACATTACCCTGCAGATACACTATGGTAAGACACATTGTAACAGTACATTAGCCCACAGATACACTATGTTAAGGCACATTGTAACAGTACATTACCCCACAGATACACTATGGTAAGACACATTGTAACAGTACATTACCCCACAGATACACTATGTTAAGGCACATTGTAACAGTACATTACCCTGCAGATACACTATGTTAAGACACATTGCAACAGTACATTACCCCGCAGATACACTATGTTAAGACACATTGTAACAGTACATTACCCTGCAGATACACTATGTTAAGACACATTGTAACAGTACATTACCCTGCAGATACACTATGGTAAGACACATTGTAACAGTACATTACCCCGCAGATACACTATGTTAAGACACATTGTAACAGTACAGTAACACTGCAGATACACTATGTTAAGACACATTGTAACAGTACATTACCCTGCAGATACACTATGTTAAGACACATTGTAACAGTACATTACCCCGCAGATACACTATGTTAAGACACATTGTAACAGTACAGTAACACTGCAGATACACTATGTTAAGGCACATTGTAACAGTACATTACCCTGCAGATACACTATGTTAAGGCACATTGTAACAATACATTACCCTGCAGATACACTATGTTAAGACACATTGTAACAGTACATTACCCCGCAGATACACTATGTTAAGACACATTGTAACAGTACAGTAACACTGCAGATACACTATGTTAAGGCACATTGTAACAGTACATTACCCTGCAGATACACTATGTTAAGGCACATTGTAACAGTACATTACCCTGCAGATACACTATGTTAAGACACATTGTAACAGTACATTACCCCGCAGATACACTATGTTAAGACACATTGTAACAGTACAGTAACACTGCAGATACACTATGTTAAGGCACATTGTAACAGTACATGTACACACAAATACATACTGTACTTATACACTCTTAGACAAAAAGGTGCCATCTCGGCTGTCCCCATAAGAGAACCCTTTGAAGAACCCTTTTTGGTTCCAGGAAGAACCCCATTTGAGTTCCATGCAGAACCCTTTCCACACAGAGTTCTACATGTGTAACCGATGTGAAATGGCTAGCTAGTTAGCGAGGTGCGCGCTAATAGTGTTTCAATTGGTGACGTCGCTCGCTCTGTGACCTTGAAGGAGTAGTTATTTTGATTTGAGATATAGATGACTCTCTGTGTTTATATACTGAGATATAGATGATGACTCTCTGTGTTTATATACTGAGATATAGATGATGACTCTCTGTGTTTATATATCGAGATATAGATGACTCTCTCTGTTAATATACTGAGAAATAGATGACTCTCTGTGTTTATATACTGAGATATAGATGATGACTCTCTGTGTTTATATACCGAGATATAGATGACTCTCTCTGTTAATATACTGAGATATAGATGACTCTCTGTGTTTACAGTGCCTTGCGAAAGTATTCGGCCCCCTTGAACTTTGCGACCTTTTGCCACATTTCAGGCTTCAAACATAAAGATATAAAACTGTATTTTTTGTGAAGAATCAACAACAAGTGGGACACAATCATGAAGTGGAACGACATTTATTGGATATTTCAAACTTTTTTAACAAATCAAAAACTGAAAATTTGGGCGTGCAAAATTATTCAGCCCCCTTAAGTTAATACTTTGTAGCGCCACCTTTTGCTGCGATTACAGCTGTAAGTCGCTTGGGGTATGTCTCTATCAGTTTGCACATCGAGAGACTGAAATGTTTTCCCATTCCTCCTTGCAAAACAGCTCGAGCTCAGTGAGGTTGGATGGAGAGCATTTGTGAACAGCAGTTTTCAGTTCTTTCCACAGATTCTCGATTGGATTCAGGTCTGGACTTTGACTTGGCCATTCTAACACCTGGATATGTTTATTTTTGAACCATTCCATTGTAGATTTTGCTTTATGTTTTGGATCATTGTCTTGTTGGAAGACAAATCTCCGTCCCAGTCTCAGGTCTTTTGCAGACTCCATCAGGTTTTCTTCCAGAATGGTCCTGTATTTGGCTCCATCCATCTTCCCATCAATTTTAACCATCTTCCCTGTCCCTGCTGAAGAAAAGCAGGCCCAAACCATGATGCTGCCACCACCATGTTTGACAGTGGGGATGGCGTGTTCAGGGTGATGAGCTGTGTTGCTTTTACGCCAAACATAACGTTTTGCATTGTTGCCAAAAAGTTCAATTTTGGTTTCATCTGACCAGAGCACCTTCTTCCACATGTTTGGTGTGTCTCCCAGGTGGCTTGTGGCAAACTTTAAACAACACTTTTTATGGATATCTTTAAGAAATGGCTTTCTTCTTGCCACTCCTCCATAAAGGCCAGATTTGTGCAATATACGACTGATTGTTGTCAAATGGACAGAGTCTCCCACCTCAGCTGTAGATCTCTCCAGTTCATCCAGAGTGATCATGGGCCTCTTGGCTGCATCTCTGATCAGTCTTCTCCTTGTATGAGCTGAAAGTTTAGAGGGACGGCCAGGTCTTGGTAGATTTGCAGTGGTCTGATACTCCTTCCATTTCAATATTATCGCTTGCACAGTGCTCCTTGGGATGTTTAAAGCTTGGGAAATCTTTTTGTATCCAAATCCGGCTTTAAACTTCTTCACAACAGTATCTCGGATCTGCCAGGTGTGCTCCTTGTTCTTCATGATGCTCTCTGCGCTTTTAACGGACCTCTGAGACTATCACAGTGCAGGTGCATTTATACGGAGACTTGATTACACACAGGTGGATTGTATTTATCATCATTAGTCCTTTAGGTCAACATTGGATCATTCAGAGATCCTCAATGAACTTCTGGAGAGAGTTTGCTGCACTGAAAGTAAAGGGGCTGAATAATTTTGCACGCCCAATTTTTACATTTTTGATTTGTTAAAAAAGTTTGAAATATCCAATAAATGTCGTTCCACTTCATGATTGTGTCCCACTTGTTGTTGATTCTTCACAAAAAAATACAGTTTTATATCTTTATGTTTGAAGCCTGAAATGTGGCAAAAGGCCGCAAAGTTCAAGGGGGCCGTATACTTTCGCAAGGCACTGTATATACTGAGATATAGATGATGACTCTCTGTGTTTATATACCGAGATATAGATGACTCTCTCTGTTAATATACTGAGATATAGATGACTCTCTGTGTTTATATACTGAGATATAGATGATGACTCTCTGTGTTTATATACTGAGATATAGATGACTCTCTGTGTTTATATACTGAGATATAGATGATGACTCTCTGTGTTTATATATTGAGATATAGATGATGACTCTCTGTGTTTATATACTGAGAGACAGATGATGACTCTCTGTGTTTATATACTGAGAGATAGATGATGACTCTCTGTGTTTATATACTGAGAGATAGATGATGACTGTCTGTGTTTATATACGGATATATAGCTGATGACTCTCTGCCTTTATATCCCCCCCCCCCCCCACACACACACACACACTGGCCCTGGCACACATGCAAGCACGCACCAACCCTGGCACACGTGTACACACACACAGGCACGTGCATACACACACACATGCACACACACACACCTATGGTCTTCTCCTGTCCTCTTCACTAATGGCCTTTCGTCTTTAGGGAAAATGGTTAGAACAGAGGGGTTTCCTGACTCCTCTCCTCTCCTCCCCTTACCCTCTCCTCCCCTCCCACCTCCTCTCCTCCCCTCCCCTCCAGGTTGGCACATTTATAAAAAAAAATAAACAGAAATACCTTATTTACAAAACTATTGAGACCATTTACTATGAGACTCGAAATTGAGCTCAGGTGCATCCTGTTTCCATCATCCTTGAGATGTTTCTACAACTTTATTGGAGTCCACCTGTGGTAAATTCAATTGATTTAGACATGATTTGGAAAAGCACAAAACTGTCTATATAAGGTCCCACAGTTGACATTGCATGTCAGAGAAAAAACCAAGCCATGAGGTCAAATTAATTATCCGTAGAGCCCTGAGAAAGTATTGTGTTGAGGCACAGATCTGGGGAAGGGTACCAAAACATATTGGCAGCATTGAAGGTCCCCAAGAACACAGTGGCCTCCATAATTCTTAAATGGAAGAAGTTTGGAAGCACCAAGATTCTTCTGCGAGCTGACCGTCCGGCCAAACAGCAATCGGGGGAGAAGGGAAGTATGCTTAGGATAACATGTAATATGTTTTTTCTTTCAGTGTCACAATAAGGACAACCTGATTTCTCCTAAATGTATTTCCTTCTAAATGAAGAGTATCTCTAACATCTCTGCCTATAAAAAAACAAAGTGTTTCTTGGTTCAACCCAAGTCCTCTTGATGTTTGAGAAGGAAATGGGATGTCACTGAACGTGTAACCATTGGTTATTATCATCCTTCTGCGTAATATCTTTGTTATTCTCATCCTTCCGTGTAATATCCTGGTTCTTACCTTGTTCTGGTCAGTCCAGTACAGGAAGTAGCCCTGGGGGTCGACTCGTAAGGTCACAGGGGTCACCGTAGTAGAGTCCTGTAGAGAGAGAAAGGTACCATTTGTGAGAGAGGGAAAGGTGTGCGTGTGTGTGTGTGTGTGTGTGTGTGTGTGTGTGTGTCTGTGTGTGTCTGTGTGTGTGTGTGCGATAGAAAAAGTAAGCTTATGGTATAGTAAGCTGCCGTACATGTTATTGTCTGTGAGAGACACCTACGCACACACACACAGATTGGCAGCCCTAGGCCAGGGCCGTCTTTACATAGCAACTGCAGATATTATTGGCTGTTTCTATAAAAAGCTGTGGCGTTTCTGTCCGTAGTCGCCAGCCCAGCGCTCAGCTGAACAAACTGGATGATTATCTTCCTGTATGTCCTTCCTTACCCTGAAGAATCACACAGGATTATATACAACACCACTGAACACACTTTTAAACCATTGTTGCATCACAGAACCAAACCTAATGGTTTTCTGAGAAAAAATGATATAGATCTACGACTGTATGGTATTGATCTATGACTGTATGGTATAGACCTACGACTGTATGGTATAGACCTACGACTGTATGATATAGACCTACGACTGTATGGTATAGACCTACGACTGTATGGTATAGACCTACGACTGTATGGTATAGACCTACGACTGTATGATATAGACCTACGACTGTATGGTATAGACCTACGACTGTATGATATAGACCTACGACTGTATGGTATAGACCTACGACTGTATGGTATAGACCTACGACTGTATGATATAGGTCTACGACTGTATGGTATAGACCTACGACTGTATGGTATAGACCTACGACTGTATGGTATAGATCTACGACTGTATGGTATGACCTACGACTGTATGGTATAGATCTACCACTGTATGGTATAGATCTACGACTGTATGGTATAGACCTACGACTGTATGGTATAGACCTACGACTGTATGGTATAGATCTACGACTGTATGGTATAGACCTACGACTGTATGGTATAGACCTACGACTGTATGATATAGGTCTACGACTGTATGGTATAGACCTACGACTGTATGGTATAGACCTACGACTGTATGGTATAGATCTACGACTGTATGGTATAGACCTACGACTGTATGGTATAGATCTACGACTGTATGGTATAGATCTACGACTGTATGGTATAGACCTACGACTGTATGGTATAGCTCTACGACTGTATGGTATAGACCTACGACTGTATGGTATAGATCTACGACTGTATGGTATAGGTCTACGACTGTATGGTATAGGTCTATGACTGTATGGTATAGGTCTATGACTGTATGTTGTTCATTATGTTGAAGGATGTGTTCTATGACATCATGTTATGGTGCAGATTATATACAGGTAACTGCCAAAATAAAGGAAACACGTGTAAATTAGGGATACAACATATATTGAAAGCAGGTGCTTCCTCAATGGTGTGGTTCCTAACACAATTCATCTGGATCTGGGAAACTGGCCCTAGATGTCTAGTATTTATTATACTGTATGTCTAGGATCTATAGCTGTCTGACTGGGGGCAGCTCTGTCATCTGCTAATCGTATCGATCCTACTCTATTACAGAAAGCAGACGGACGGACGGACAGACGGAAGGAGGTGGGGAGGGAGGGAGAGAGAGAGATGAAAAGAATGAATGTGTGAGAGACACTTAGGCAGATAGCAAAAGTGATAAACAAAGAGGGACCTGGAAGAGGCAGACAGACAGACAGACAGACAGACAGACAGACAGACAGACAGACAGACAGACAGACAGACAGACAGACAGACAGACAGACAGACAGACAGAACAAGAAAACATCCATATGCAAGATGGTGAAAATGGTTTGTGAGAGAATTTTAAGCACTTGCTATGGTGACGTTTGCTATGGCAACAACGATTCGTTGTGACTCTGTAACAGATTCAAGAAGGATTGATTTGGTCAACTTACACACGTGAAGAACATGCCGTGACTCATGACAAATCAGAGGGAAGATGCACTATATCAAGTCCTGGTATATAGAGTTGATGACAAAAATTAGATATTAAGACTATGGCAATGGTTGTAGTGTTTGTCACCGATTGACAAAAACGACTTTCCCATTACTCCTGAACTTCACGGAGGATTGATGGATTATGTTGCAACATCAGGCTGAGAGAGTTAAAGATGGTTGGTGGCCATTGACAATCTGCTTAATGATGTGAAAACAGCCATTTTCACAAGCCTGGTAGAACAAGCCTGATCGCTGCGTTCATCATTGTACTTCACATGGCCATCTTCTCCTCTTCTTCATGTACCAACTCTCCCTGGCCACAGCTACACACACATGAAGTCATTATGACTTTCTCAGAGGCTATCATTGGGGGGGGGGGGTGACTCACTGACTCTCACTCTCTGGGTCTGCATTCACACACATCTCAGAGGATGGACTAGTCTTAAGAGCTAAAAGGTTTTCTCAATTTCTTTCCGACAAAATCTTACACCAGGGAAGGAAATCGCCATCATTACAAGGAGTTTTTCCAATTTCGGAGTAATTGTGATCGTTAAGAGGTTTTGTCTCAGCTCTCCTTTGAGTGAAGGGACAGAGGGAAGCAGGCAGACAGAGTTGGGACAGCCTCCGTGGACTGTGGATCCACCCCTCACAGTGGTGTTCCATACCATTAGCCATAGCCTAAAAATAGGGATTGTTCTGATTGCTTAGCTTCTGCATTATAACAATGTCTGGGTGATTAGCAGTACAGACAGATGGAGTTTACGAAGTAAAATGGTCTTCAAACCCACAGAAAGGATTTGGTATGAGAAATACTTGATAAAATCTCTTTCCTGCTTCCTCTCTTCTTCTCTGTCTTTCTTTCCCTCCCTTCCCTCTCCCTCTCTCCCCTCTCCTGCCCTTCCCTCTACCCTCCCTTCCCTCTCCCTCTCTCCTTCTTCCTTTCTCCTTGCTCTACAACACTTGTGTCAGACAGTGTACATATGTAGGATCTTAATTTGATCTATATTGTCACAGCAAAATAAACCTGAACCATTTGTCCCTAATGTTGCTTGATATGTGATCAGGCTATTAGCTGGCCAACAGTAAGCTACATGAAAAGTATGGTACTGTTGATATAACTGTGTGATAGGACAATTCTCAGCAACAAAAGAGTGATCAAATTAAGATCCTACATCTGTAATACAATAACTGCATTCTGGCCACTCCATGCCATCTCCACCATGCTGAGAGGATTTTGTTTCCATCTCGGCTCAATATCGTACCAATCACTCCACTCTCCTTGCTCCACTGTTTGGTCATGTATGGTCTAGGTTCCCCATGGTTACCATGACACTTATTTTCTGACATCCAGCTGAGACAGGGGAAAGGTTTTGATTTCGAACTTACTGGATGATCTATATCTGTCTGCCTCTGTCTCTCTATATCCCTTCTGTCTCTTCTATCCCCTCTGACTCTCTCTATCCCCTCTGTCTATCTCGCTCCCCTCTGTCTCTCTCTATCCCCTCTGTCTCTCTCTATCCTCTCTGTCTCTCTCGCTCCCCTGTCTCTCTCTCTATCCCCTCTGTCTCTCTCTCTATCCCCTCTGTCTCTCTCTTCCTCCTCTCTCTCTCTGTCTCTCTCTCTATCCCCTCTGACTCTCTCTATCCCCTCTGACTCTCTCTATCCCCTCTGTCTCTCTCTCTCCCTCTGTCTCTCTCGCTCCCCTCTGTCTCTCTCTATCCCCTCTGTCTCTGTCTCTCTCTCTATCCCCTCTGTCTCCCTCGCTCCCCTCTGTCTCTCTCTCTATCCCCTCTGTCTCTCTCTCTATCCCCTCTGACTCTCTCTATCCCATCTGTCTCTCTCTCTCCCTCTGTCTCTCTCGCTCCCCTCTGTCTCTCTCTATCCCCTCTGTCTCTGTCTCTCTCTCTATCCCCTCTGTCTCCCTCGCTCCCCTCTGTCTCTCTCTCTATCCCATCTGTCTCTCTCTCTATCCCCTCTGACTCTCTCTATCCCCTCTGTCTCTCTCTCTCCCTCTGTCTCTCTCGCTCCCCTCTGACTCTCTCTCTCCCCACTGTAGCTCTATCCCCTCTGTCTCTCTCGCTCCCCTCTGTCTCTCTCTCTATCCCCTCTGTCTCTCTCTCTATCCCCGGTCTCTCTCGCTCCCCTCTGTCTCTCTCTCTCTATCCCTTCTGTCTCTCTCGCTCCCCTCTGTCTCTCTCTCTATCCCCCTGTCTCTCCCCTGTGTCTCTCCCTATCCTGTGTCTCTCTATATGCATGTGTGTGTGTGTGTGTGTGTCAGGAAAGACTTGGTGGACTGTGGGGTCTGGAAAGTGGCCATGGAAGAGGTCCCCACCCTAATCCGAAAACTACAAAAACACGGCTAGCACACGATAACACATCAACATGGGGAAACACACACACCTCACACCCCTCACAACATACCACCATATACAGACGGAGAAAGGAGAGATAGAGAGAGACAGAGACAGGAGAGACAGGAGAGAGAGGAGAGAGAGACTGAGAGACAGGAGAGACAGGAGAGAGAGGAAAGAGAGACTGAGAGACAGGAGAGACAGACAGGAGAGACAGGAGAGAGACAGAGAGACAGGAGAGAGAGGAGAGAGAGACAGAGAGACAGGAGAGAGAGGAGAGAGACAGGAGAGACAAGAGAGAGAGGAGAGAGAGACAGGAGAGAGAGACAGGAGAGAGAGGAGAGACAGGAGAGACAGGAGAGAGAGACAGAGAGACAGGAGAGAGAGACATAGAGAGACAGGAGAGAGAGGAGAGAGAGACAGAGAGACAGGAGAGACAGGAGAGAGAGTAGAGACAGGAGAGACAGGAGATACAGGAGAGAGAGGAGAGACAGGAGAGAAGGGAGTGAGAGACAGAGAGACAGGAAAGAGAGACAGAGAGAGACAGGAGAGAGAGGAGAGAGATACATTTTTAATTGCTATTAAAGACTCATTCATGTGTATGTATAAAAAAGGTAGTTGCGTATTAGACTGACACTGTGACGATGTTTGATGCCTATCAAAATATGTGAATACACTGTCATCGCTTGTTTGCGCTGCTCTGCTACAACGACAATGATAACACCGCAGTATCAGGCAACAGTTCCGCTATAGCAATCACCATCACACAGTTGGCAGGTGCACACAGTGGCATTTCCAACGCAGATTCCACCAAATACTCCGTTGTTAATTGGCTACTTGACAATTGTATGTTATTTATTTAGGCTCCCTAGAAGGAAAAAAAACGTAAGTTGCAAACCTTTTCTTTCCACATGACCATGCTGTGTGGAAAATAAAACAAGTTGTTTTAGCTATGAGAAATATCTATGAGAAACGCTTTGCAGTAAGTAGCCTTCTTTTAATGTAGGCTAATCTTACCCAGAGACGATAGGCTTCTAGCAGAGCCGTGCTAAACAGCGGTGCGCAATACATTTTAATCAAGGTCATTTAGCTGCTACTGACTGGCGTGGGTATTGGGTATTACAATAGAGGCTGGTGATAGGCTACCAGTATACAACTCATTCAACCCGAGGTTTATAACGTTCAATTGTATAGTTTTGTAGAGATTCAGGTGGATCTGTATACCGTTTTGAAACGATTATGGATTCAATATCACACTATTGTGTCAGCTTTCTCTGTTACACGGTTAATTCAAGGCAATGAGCAATCTGAAAAGGCACGCACGCATGCGCACGGATTGCGCACACATACAGAAACATACATGCACGCACACCATGAAATGTAAACCAAACATTCGAATTAACTGTGTTGTTTCCACGTTTTAGATTGTCACACAACTATAGCGCTTTCATATCACCAGCCAAAAGGCTATAACCGAGGTAAAGCGATAGTTTACTATTCCCTTAAAACAGCCAGTTGAGACTGTTGCACTGTGGCAAATGCATAACACATGCGTTACAGTGCCGTGGTAAATGTGTAACACATGCATTACAGTGCCGTGGTAAATGCATAACACATACGTTACAGTGCCGTGGTAAATGTGTAACACATGCGTTACAGTGCCGTGGTAAATGCATAACACATGCGTTACAGTGCCGTGGTAAATGCGTAACACATGCGTTACAGTGCCGTGGTAAATGCATAACACATGCGTTACAGTGCCGTGGTAAATGTGTAACACATGCGTTACAGTGCCGTGGTAAATGCATAACACATGCGTTACAGTGCCGCAGTGCTGTGGTAAATGTGTAACATATGCGTTACAGTGCCGTGGCAAATGCATAACAAATGCATTACAGTGCCGTGGTAAATGCGTAACACATGCGTTACAGTGCCGTGGTAAATGCATAACACATGCGTTACAGTGCCGTGGTAAATGCGTAACACATGCGTTACAGTGCCGTGGTAAATGCATAACACATGCGTTACAGTGCCGTGGTAAATGCATAACACATGCGTTACAGTGCCGTGGTAAATGTGTAACACATGCGTTACAGTGCCGTGGTAAATGCATAACACATGCGTTACAGTGCCGTGGTAAATGTGTAACACATGCGTTACAGTGCCGCAGTGCTGTGGTAAATGTGTAACACATGCGTTACAGTGCCGTGGTAAATGCATAACACATGCGTTACAGTGCCTTGGTAAATGTGTAACACATGCGTTACAGTGCCGTGGTAAATGTGTAACACATGCGTTACAGTGCCGTGGTAAATGCATAACACATGCGTTACAGTGCCTTGGTAAATGTGTAACACATGCGTTACAGTGCCGTGGTAAATGCATAACACATGCGTTACAGTGCCGTGGTAAATGCGTAACACATGCGTTACAGTGCCGTGGTAAATGCATAACACATGCGTTACAGTGCCGTGGTAAATGTGTAACAAACATTGGCTACACAAAGGACAGTGACAAACCCGTCCACTCTGACAAAAAAATACTCACATCATCCCATTTCATAAATTTGTTGCCCTTTCTCAGGCTCTCGCTCACAAACACGGGCTTGAGCTGCAGCGCGTGAACTCCTGGCTGAGCTCCGGCCATTGACTCATCTACTCTCAACCGACAGCAGAAGAAACGGTTTTAATTCCTTCGCCCTTTCTCTCCCTTTCGCCTTCTTTCCTAAACGAAATTACCCTTCTGATGAGAAGAACTGTAGACTGACCAAAACCCCACTAGTGTTGGTAGTATCTAATCCCCGCATGGGTTAGCGGGTCTTTGCTTTGAAGCTCCAGGCGCAGCGGAGGGACCTAGTGAAGTCCGCTGGTGACGAGAGGGAGAGAGAGAGACTGAATGAGTGTGTCTGCACTCCCATTTAAAAACAGTTAATGCGGGGGACGAGTTCAGTGGCTCTATGTGATCTAGCGCCTCCCTGCGCTCAAGGCATCTTGGATAGTAGGCAACACACACACACACACTAACACACACTAACACACACACACACACACACAACGAGAGAGCGAGAGAGCACTGTTACACAAGTGAGATAAGTGGCCAAATTGACCACAAGCACTCTTGGATGTGTGATGATGTTGACTGACAGTTGGAAGGATAATTATTGTAAACAATATGTAACAGATGTTTTAACTCACAGATTATTTTATGGACAAGATGTTGCACCTCCTCTAGTTCCACTGTCACCTGACGGAACTGTACTGAACATAGAACATAGTGCATGATGCTTTTCCATGGGGATTGTTTCAGATGAAGAATGTGCTACAGATGTGTTGTGTCTATATTATCAGCACACAACTGATCACAACTTCAGATGACTCAAAAGACAATTATCTCCAATTCTATATTATTATTTATACCTTGAAGTGTTGTCCCTCTCTCCTTGATTTGATTGGAGAAGACATTTCCCATCTCTTTGATGGTGACAGTCAATGACTGGTCCTCCTCCATCACTCTACCCACTCACGCTGCAAGTACTTCTTAAGAGAACTGCAGAGAAGAAAACTCCTTCTGAGAGGGCTGGACTGTCAGTCATAGTCACAGTCACAGAGACATGGGTCAAAAGCTTTTTGGAGTTTTGACTTTGTTGTCAGAAAGAAGGGTCCTTCGGGGTATCAAAACGCCCACACCACTTCCTAAAATGTCCTAAAAGGAATGTACCAATATTCATACTGACGTTTTCCTCTTGGTGGTCAGTGGACACTCCAGCTATCAAACTTGTCAAACTCGTCAAAACTTTGACTGACAGATTTCATGTCTGTGTGAAATGGAAGTGGTGCTGGCTTCTTGTCCCACGTCAATAATGATTGATTACTCCTGACACACACACCTCTGGGACTATGTGTATGCGCGTGCCTGTGTGTGTGTACACGTGTGCCAGGGTTGGTGCGTGCTTGCATGTGTGCCAGGGCCCGTGTGAGTGTGTGTGTGTGTGTGTGTGTGTGTGTGTGCGCGTGTGTGTGTGTGTGCATCTTTCAAAAGGCTATTTTGTTAACAGCAGCACTGCGGGCAAACAAACATGGATTTGAAGTCAGTTGTGTGTCCTTTCAATAACCCACAGCCTCATGTCTGATGTAAAGCTTTATTACACACCAAACAAAGAAACTACATTGCACTCAGCTTATTAAAACACAGATCTACCATAAAAATCAACCACTTATAGTGATCAGAAACCATATAGCAAAAGATCTCTACTATTGTAAATAGTTAACTTTTAAGAGTCAATCTGTTAGAAGAATCAAATCGCCAAGGGTGGATGAAATTATATTAAGAACAGTGCGCTATATGGCTTTCTTGTAGTATAATTAAACAAGAAAGCCCGCGGGGGTGTGGTATATGGTCAATATACCACAGCAAATGGCTGTTCTTAGAAACAAAAACAAACCCCTGAGGAGCCTTATTGCTATTCTAAACTGGTTACCAACCTAATTAGAGCAGTAAAAATAAAGATTTTGTCAGAGCCATGGTATACGGTCTGAGATACCACGGCCACTTTATTATAATCATTTTACGGGTGCTTATATTTGTCCTATTACACACAAGTTTGTAATGGAATTGTGTTTCTTGCATATCCCAACTCCCCCAGAGACACCTTCAGGGAGTGGGTTCAAGGCCAAGGTCACCATTGTACAGCACTCCTGGAGCAAGTAGGGTTGAGTGTCTTGCTCAAGGGCACAGCAACAGATTGTTCACCTTGTCAGCTCCGATATTCAAAATGGTGTTACTGGCCCAGCGCTCCAACGACTAGGCTAGCTCGTATTGCTCTCTTCTACCATAACTGTCTAACACAAAAATAGTGTGGTAACATTTCTCTGAAAAGCACAGTAGTACACTCCACACCACACACAAGGTTGCACCAGAGGGCAGGGATCATCAAGCACTAGATTCAGCTGCACACCACATTTTTCTGGACTGGATGGTCAGGGGGCTAGAAAATTATTTAAAAAATATGTTTTAGATTGCAAATTGACCGCAATAAGTCCAAACAGATATAACATTTGATGAAAACATAATGCAAACCTTTCTTACATTTGAAAACATGATGCGAACCTTGTTTACATTTGTGTACAATCACATACAGTGCATTCAGAAAGTATTCATACCCCTTGACTTATTCCACATTTTGATGTGTTTCAGTCTGAATTCAAAAAAGATTCAATTGACTTGTTTTTCTCACTCATCTACACACTCATCTACACACTCATCTACACACACTGTAACGGCGTTCTTCGTTTGTCGAAAGAGAGTCGGACCGAAATGCAGCATGGTGGTTAATCATGATCTTTAATGAAGAAAACGGCGATACATGAAATAACTTATAAATACAAAAACAACAAACGGAACGTGAAACTTATTACAGCCTATCTGGTGAACACTACACAGAGACAGGAACAATCACCCACGAAATACAAAGCGAACTCAGGCTACCTAAATACGGTTCCCAATCAGAGGCAACGAGAAGCACCTGACTCTGATCGAGAACCGCCTCAGGCAGCCAAGCCTACACTCGACACACCCCTAATCAACCACAATCCCAATGCCTACAAAAACCCCCAATACGACAACACAATAACCCATGTCACACCCTGGCCTGAACAAATAATTAAAGAAAACACAAAATACTAAGACCAAGGCGTGACACACACATCTACACACTCATCTACACACTCATCTACACACTCATCTACACACTCATCTACACACTCATCTACACACACATCTACACACTCATCTACACACTCATCTACACACACATCTACACACTCATCTACACACACATCTACACACACATCTACACACTCATCTACACACTCATCTACACACACATCTACACACACATCTACACACACATCTACACAGACATCTACACACACATCTACACACTCATCTACACACACATCTACACACACATCTACATACACATCTACACACAATACCCAATATTGACAAAGTCAAAACATGCTTTTTTATTTGTAGCAAATGTCAGGAAAAGGAAATACAGAGAGATCTCATTGACATAAGTATCACACCCCTGAGTCAATACTTTGTAGAAGTACCTTTGGCAGTGATGACAGCTGTGAGTCTTTCTGGGTAAGACTCTAAGACCTTTCCACACCTGGATTGGTAGTGATGACAGCTGTGAGTCTTTCTGGGTAAGACTCTAAGATCTTTCCACACCTGGATTGGTAGTGATGACAGCTGTGAGTCTTTCTGGGTAAGACCCTAAGACCTTTCCACACCTGGATTGGTAGTGATGACAGCTGTGAGTCTTTCTGGGTAAGACCCTAAGACCTTTCCACACCTGGATTGTGTAACATTTGCCCATTATTCTTTTCAAAATTCTTAAAGTTCTGTCAAATTTGTTGTTGATCATTGCTAGACAACCATATTTTCAAGCAGATCTAAGTCAAAACTGTAACTCAGCCACTCAGGAATGTTCAGTGTATCTTGGTAAGCAACTCCAGTTTAGATTTGGCCTTGTGTTTTAGGTTATTGCCCTGCTGAAAGGTGAATTAATCTCCATGTGTCTGGTAGAAAACTGACCGAAGCGGGTTTTCCTCTAGGATTTTGTCTCTGCTTAGCTACAGTTGAAGTTGTAAGTTTACATACACTTATTAAAACAGTCATTAAAACTCCACAAATTTATTGTTAACAAACTATATATTTTAATGCCTCATTTGAGTTGCTGAGGGAAACTTATAATCTTCCCAGAAGTAACTTATTCAGATACCTACAAATTAGAGACTGTTAGAAAACACCTCCCAACATTTGGGAATGCTAAACCTTCCATGTTTGACGGATGCATAAAAAGATGCCCCACCTCAGACAAACTGATATCGCGTCTATATGATGCTTTTCAATCTGTTAGCACACCTTCTACAGATGCCATTAAGGCAAAATGGGAGGAAGAACTAGGGACTGACATTTGGGTGGCAGACTGGGAAGAGAGTTTGGAGAATATCCACACATGCTCCATTAATTCGTCTCATACGATTCAAGGTATTACACAGATTACACTATTCCAAAACTAAACTGCATAGGATATTTCCTGATACATCCCCTATGTGTGAGAAATGTCAGGCTGCGCAGGGTACACTACTCCACTGCTTTGCCCTATGCTCTAGCTTGCATGGTTATCGGTGTAGAATTTTTCGGAGACTTCAATAGACCCAGACCCGCTTCTGATAATCCTGGGAGTGTCTCAGTCCCTAAATGGATTAACCAACCCCCCAAAACAACTCATCTCTTACAGTCTCATTCTGGCAAAATAATGTATATTGTTGTTTTGGAAAAGGAGGGAAGCACCCTCTACCAAATTATGGCTCAGCGAATTGGCAAAAACTGTACACTTAGAAATAATTATATATATTCTGAACAATAAATTATCAACATTTGATCAAATCTGGTAGCCTTTCCTCTCCTACTTGGACGAGTCGGCGCTGTGAATTTGTACATCTTAACGTCTCAATTGTAATATTTGAATCTACCTTTGGGCAGCATGTGCTGGCCCCGCCACCCGAGCAGTTGGGGGGGGGGGGGGAATAAGGGGGGGGGGTGACATCTACCCTCGTTCTTTCTACACGTCCTTGTTCTGTATGTCTTGTTTTGTAACATTTGTTTTGTACCCAGAACTCTGGGTCTTGTTGTTCCTGTCTGCTCTTACATGTTTAGATAAGAATTGTATACCTGTCTTTTATACCTATACACCATTCTTGTGTGTGTTCAATAAAAAATATTTGAACGAACAAACTATAGTTTTGGCAAGTCGGTTAGGACATCTACTTTGTACATGACACAAGTCATTTTTCCAACAATTGTTTACAGACAGATTATTTCACTTATAATTCACTGTATCACAATTCCAGTGGGTCAGAAGTTGGAAAGCTTGGAAAATTCCAGAAAATGATGTGATGGCTTTAGAAGCTTCTGATAGGTTAATTGACATCACTAGAGTCAATTGGAGGTGTACCTGTGGATGTATTTCAAGGCCTACCTTCAAACGCAGTGCCTCTTTGCTTGACATCATGGGAAAATCAAAAGAAATCAGCCAAGACCTCAGAAAAAAAAGTGTAGACCTCCACAAGTCTGGTTCATCCTTGGGAGCAATTTCCAAATGCCTGAAGGTACCACCTTCATCTGTACAAACAATAATATGCAAGTATAAACACCATGGGACCAAGCCACTGCTCCAAAACCGCCATAAAAAAAGCCAGACTACAGCTTGCAACTGCACATGTGGCAAAGATCGTACTTTTTGGAGAAATATCCTCTGGTGGAATTAAAAATTATTGTACTGATTGGCCATAATGATCATCGTTACTTTTGGAGGAAAAAGGGGGAGGCTTGCAAGCTGAAGAACACCATCCTAACCGTAAAGCACGTAGGCGGCAGCATCTTGTTGTGGGGGTGCTTTGCTGCAGGAGGGACTGGTGCACTTCACAAAATAGATGGCATCATGGGGTAGGACAATTATGTGGATATATTGAAGCAACATCTCAAGACATCAGTCAGGAAGTTAAAGCTTGGTCGCAAATGGGTCTTCCAAATGGAAAATGACCCCAAGCGTACTTCCAAAGTTGTGGCAAAATGGCTTAAGGACAACAAAGTCAAGGTATTGGATTTGCCATCACAAAGTCCTGACCTCAATACTATAGAAACGTTGTGGGCAGGACTGAAAAAGAGTGCGCAAGAAAGTATCCCTACAAACCTGATTCAGTTACACCAGCTCTGTCAGGAGGAATGGGCCAAAATTCACCCAACTTATTGTGGGAAGCTTGTGGAAGGCTACCTGAAACGTTTGACCCAAGTTAAACAATTTAAAGGCAATGCTACCGAATACTAATTGAGTGTATGTAAACTTCTGACCCACCGGGAATGTAATGAAAGACATAAAAGCTGAAATAAATAAAAAAATCTGACATTTCACATTCTTAAAATAAAGTGGTGCTGCAAACATATGGCAGGGAATTTTAACTGTGATTAAATGTCAGTAATTGTGAAAAATTGAGTTTAAATGTATTTGGCTAAGGTGTATGTATATTTCCGACTTCAACTGTACATTCCGTTTCTTCTTTATCCTGAAAAACTCCCCAGTCCTTAACAATTACAAGCATGCCCATAACATGATGCAGCCACCACCATGCTTGAAAATATGAGGGGTGGTACTCAGTAATGTGTTGTATTGGACTTGCCCCAAAAATACACGATAAATACAGAAGTATGTGGCCACCCCTTCAAATTAGTAGATTCAGCTATTTCATCCAAAAATCCTCTGTCATCGGTTGCAACACTCACTACCGAGATCCAAACTGCCTCTGGAAGCAAATGCCAGCACAAGAACTGTTCGTTGGGAGCTTCATGAAATGGGTTTCCATGGCCGAGCAGTCACAGATCACCATGCCAACCGTCAGCTGGAGGCTTCCTTCTTTTCACTCTGTCAATTAGATAACTATTGTGGAGTAACTATAATGTTGATCCATCCTCAGTTTCCTCCTATTACAGCCATTAAACTCTGTAACTGTTTTAAAGTCACAATTAGCCTCATGGTGAAATCCCTGAGTTGCTTCCTTCCTCTCCGGCAACTGAGTTAGGAAGGGACGCCTGTGTAGTGAACCAAAGTGTAATTAATAACTTCACCATGCTCAAAGGAATATTCCATGTCTGTCTTCTGTACCCATCTACCAATAGCTGCCCGTCTTTTTGAGGCATTGGAGAACTTCCCTAGTCTATGTGGTTGAATCTGTGTTTGAAATTCACTGCTCGACTGAGGAGTACAGAGATGAGGCAGTCGTTAAAAAATCATGTTAAACACTGTTATTGCACACAGAGTGAGTCCATGCAACAAATGAGGAAAAGGTCAAGGGGCTATATGTCTCTCTATTATGCGTGGTATTACATGGGAACAGATTTCCACTTGGAGCTGATTTCCTGCTGTTTTTACAGTCTTTTATTTTCAACAATGAAAAGTAACTTCGGGCGCCAAATAAAGCCACCCACGGGGCTAAGTTCGCCCATGGGCCGCCTGTTGGAGAACCATAGGGTATACCATACTACAGTATCATAGTCTAGTGAATGTAGGGGGCTAACTGGTCTGTCCACGCGCTACACTACTGCCAAAGGTTATGGATTTCCAGCCCAGACTGGAGTGGCTCTAAGCTACAGACCAACACTAACTGTGATATCAACTCAACCCAGCCAGCATAACCTTGTGTGGGTTATTACAGTAGAGGTCAAATGTAATCCTAATCTCAAAACCCAGAACCAAATCGTGTGGTATATGCAGTCTCTCACTGGAGACTGATGTTATTGTGTCTTGATCAGTGGCGACCTGTCATCCACCTGTTCTGAGCCATACCTGTTTAGCAAAACAAAACTCAATGATAAAAATAAATAAAAATTGTACCTGTTTTGCGTGTTATTTTGGCATTAACACGTGTCACATGTCAGTTTGCAAACAATGTTTAAAAAAATGTAGTTAATAAAGCCGCATACAAACATGGTCTCTTTTTTGTTTTCTTGAGGAAGGCAGCTCCAAAATGCAGGTGTTTCAGCCTAGATCAGTGCTTTCTGTGATGGTGGGGCAAGCTAGCAGAAAATACAGAGCGTATTTAATAATGTTCTCTGGTTGCGGCGTGATTGTCTCAGTGTTCTGTCCCTCATGGGGACACTACGTCACCACAAAATCTACGGGGAGAGCTCAAAAATTAAAGCCCCTTGGGTGCTGCCATAGATTTACATTAGAAGTGACCATCCAAGAAGGCTCAAGGTCATTGGTCACAGATAAAATCACGTCAAATCACGTTATATCTACCGTGGCTTTGATTGGACTGATCATGTCAACAACATACTTTCAAAATCTTAGCTAGCAAGCTAGACAAGCAGTCATCATCATGTATCAAGTCGACAATCTGCTGGCAAATCAGTTTCGATCCTTTGTCATATGAAGAGAAATTGTAAGTTGGGAACTGAGGCCTCTTTCCAGAGCTCCGACCTGAAGATCACTGACGTCATGATTCAACATAATTATTTTTTCAGAGTTCCCAGTTGTCTTGAAAGCAGCATAAATCCAGAGAATGACAGACTTTGATGACAAAGTTTGATGACAAAATATGCCCACAAGAAGGACCACCGCCTTTCTGCTCAAGGCCAAAAATGTCTTGTATTCCACTGCATAAATGATGTAATATGCCAGGGAGATATGTATACTGTAGCTAAAAGTAATACTAAGTGTATGTTGTGTAGTAAACTGTAAATAGCCCATGTGCCTCACCCTAATCATTTTGTCCCTTTCCCCCTCATAACTTAGCCTACTGTTCTGACTTGGTGGTGCACATGTAGCCTATGGCCTGTTTTAGAGAAATGCCATCATAGAATAATGTAAGAGATTTCATTGTCTGATTATATGTTCTGAATTCTGCCCTGTACATTTCAAAAGTGCTGAACAAATAGTTATATTGACTATGTCCGTCTTAGCTCGCTCATTAATGTCTTAATCGAAATGACGAATTACCTCTTATCTGCTCATCGTTCCCTTATGCCATAGTTTGTACATCTCAATTGTCAGTAGAAACCACATTTGTTTAAGCAAGTCAGCCATATCAGCTATGTTTTAAAAAGGCAGTAAATGAGGCTGAATGAACTGTTTCTCTGCCAGACAAGGCTCCGCTGATAGCCGGGTGTAGCAGTGTTAAGGATTCACTCTATGGTGCTGAAAAGAAGGTTCTGCTGTTGTTACAGCTTTATGTGTAGGCCCTAACAGTTTGTGGGCAGCGTTTGTCACCGTTATAATGCAGTTCATGTATTGTTTAGTGTTGTGTAGTGTAGTGGCTTTGCTGACATGCATAATGTAAAAATATTTTTTACCCCACTAAGATGTACATGGTAATAATGCCCCTGGTCTCGATTAAAGTATAAACTTAATAAATCCACCCCAGTGAGAGACAAATTCCAAACTCTCGAAATGAGGTATAAAAAAATGCTATCCATTATATAATATATTATTATGGAATATGTGTATACAATAAGTCTATTCATTTTATACCAGATCATTGTAACCACCAGAGCTATGAGTCATTTCGTTGTGTTTTACCACAACTGCTGTTAGATCAGATGAATGGACTGGCTTTTATGTTGTCCCCTGTGTGAACCCTGCTGGCGCTATAGAGAGTACCCATGGTAAACTGGCGTCCCCTGCTGCTTTTCAGCTGCCAATACAGCTTGAGTGGTCACTAGCGCCTCAAGTTATCAGTTCTGTATTGCTACCACATGGCGGCGCCATAAGACCACTGCCATCAGAGAGGAGTTTTGAGGCACATGAAACAGCCAGCACTGGCTCTTGTAACATGCAGACCATTTCAGTATAGTTTGTTCACTGCCAGGCACTGCTTAGACTGTCACAATTTGTCTCTTTGTTAGATCTGAAGTTGTTCCCTTGCCTCTCTCAATGCACAGCTCATGACAGGTGGGATCATGGGCTTGGATGAAAGCAGTGTTAGTTGGATAACTGTCACTCTTGTTCTTAGACTTTACTGCTGGTTTATGAAGCAGTCCTCAGTCCCTGTTGAGGAGATTGAAATTCCATGACAAAAACAAAAGCCTCATAAATGGTGTCATTGGTGGACAGTGACATGGAAATATAATATAATCTAATCTGAATTTAACCTACCTGGCCTGATCTGGACAGACAGGAGGGAGTAGTACCCTCACAGGAACCCATGTCATCATCCCATCATGTCATCTGATCTGGACAGACAGGAGGGAGTAGTACCCTCACAGTAACCCATGTCATCATCCCATCATGTCATCTGATCTGGACAGACAGGAGGGAGTAGTACCCTCACAGTAACCCATGTCATCTTCTTATCATGTCATCTGATCTGGACAGACAGGATGGAGTAGTACCCTCACAGTAACCCATGTCATCATCTCATCATAACATCTGATCTGGACAGACAGGAGGGAGTAGTACCCTCACAGTAACCCATGTCATCATCTCATCATGACATCTGATCTGGACAGACAGGAGGGAGTAGTACCCTCACAGTAACCCATGTCATCATCCCATCATGTCATCTGATCTGGACAGACAGGAGGGAGTAGTACCCTCACAGTAACCCATGTCATCATCCCATCATGTCATCTGATCTGGACAGACAGGAGGGAGTAGTACCCTCACAGTAACCCATGTCATCATCCCATCATGACATCTGATCTGGACAGACAGGAGGGAGTAGTACCCTCACAGTAACCCATGTCATCATCCCATCATGACATCTGATCTGGACAGACAGGAGGGAGTAGTACCCTCACAGTAACCCATGTCATCATCCCATCATGACATCTGATCTGGACAGACAGGAGGGAGTAGTACCCTCACAGTAACCCATGTCATCATCCCATCATGACATCTGATCTGGACAGACAGGAGGGAGTAGTACACAAGGCTTAAAAAAAACTCAACTATCAATTCAACCGTAACACAGAGCATGAGAGAAAGATGGGAGAAAGTGTAGTGCTTTAGTGTTTGGAGAGAAGAGCGGAAACAACTTGGACATGAATGTCAGACACAAATACATTTTAGTAGATGCTCTTATCCAGGGCAATTAGGGTCAAGTGCCTTGCTAAAGAGCACAATGACAGTTTTTTCAACCAGTCGGTTCAGGGATTCGAAACAGCAACTTTTTGGGTTACCAACCCAACGCCCTTAACCGCTAGGCTACCTGGTGCCACATTGAATTGCATGTAGTGCCTGAAGCTGGTCTAAAGCTAGTTGGAAACAACATGGGAAACATCTGTAGAAGCTCTCTCTCTCTCTCTCTCTCTCTCTCTCTCTCTCTCTCTTTCTCTCTCTCTCTATCTCTCTCTCTCTCTCTCTCTCTCTCTCTCTCTCTATCTCTGTCTCTCTCTCTCTCTCTCTCTCCGTCTCTCTCTCTCTCTCTCTCTCTCTCTCTCTCTCTCTCTCTCTCTCTCTCTCTCTCTCTGCCTCTCTCCCCCTCTCTCTCTCTCTCTCTCTCTCTCTCTCTCTCTCTCTCTCCCCTCTCTCCCTCTCTCTCTCTCTCTCTCTCTCTTTCTCTCTCTCAGCATTTATGGAAAGAGGAACCTCGCCTCGCCGTGACCTGGGAACACGCTTAGCCAATTAGCAGGCTTCGTCGAAGGATCAAATAGAAGTGAAAAAATTCACTGTGGTGACGGAGACGCATCACAATGCCCCATTCATACAGCACAGAGAAAGACCCTGGACCCAGGCTGCATGGGGGTTTTAGTTAGAGATGTAGTGAATGCAACAAGAACCTGACTTACCTCACCCTCCACTTTGACGTGCCACTCTCAGGCCCCTGATTCATGACTTAATACGGACCCAGAGGTAAACAGTGTTCAAAGGAGATGTTTTTATAAGGTTACACACCATCCCTTACCTCCTCAACCCCCCACATCCCCTCCCAGCCTCCCACCTCCACCCAACACAACCACTGGTTTGATCCAGTGACCAGGCTGTGGGGCTGGGGCTCGGAGGCCCTGGGGGTAGGGGGTAGGAGATGGGGGAAGGAGCTGGAGGAGAATTTCCACTTTGAAAATTCTGTCTTGGTTAACAAAAAATGAATCAACCCCTTCAAAAATGTACATTAATTATAATGCACTTAATAATTCAGCTACTTTTCCTGCTGTAGCAAACTGCCTCAAATGAAGATCCTACATCTGTCGGTTGATAAAAGTATGTGTATTTACATCAGGTGACAGGCATTTCCTCAAATAGCCAGCACAGTCGATGGCCTGGCGTATGGGTCAGCATAAAGACTCTTCTATTTCTAAAAATGTATTGTTTATTTATGTGAGTGGGTGGAAGCATACTGTAGGTTCTTCGTTGAAAAAGGTGACCCACGTCGCTGTTTGTGGATGTTTCCATCAAAGCTTATAAAAATGTTACCATGCCGGGGTCCATGCTGTAAAAATGTTACCATGCCGGGGTCCATGCTGTAAAAATATTACCATGCCGGGGTCCATGCTGTAAAAATGTTACCATGCCGGGGTCCATGCTGTAAAAATGTTACCATGCTGGGGTCCATGCTGTAAAAATGTTACCATGCCGGGGTCCATGCTGTAAAAATGTTACCGTGCTGGGGTCCATGCTGTAAAAATGTTACCATGCCGGGGTCCATGCTGTAAAAATGTTACCATGCCGGGGTCCATGCTGTAAAAATGTTACCATGCCGGGGTCCATGCTGTGAAAATGTTACCATGCCGGGGACCATGCTGTAAAAATGTTACCATGCCGGGGTCCATGCTGTAAAAGTTTTACCATGCCGGGGTCCATGCTGTAAAAATGTTACCATGCCGGGGTCCATGCTGTAAAAATGTTACCATGCCGGGGACCATGCTGTAAAAATGTTACCATGCCGGGGTCCATGCTGTAAAAATGTTACCATGCCGGGGTCCATGCTGTAAAAATGTTACCATGCCGGGGTCCATGCTGTAAAAATGTTACCATGCCGGGGTCCATACTGTAAAAATGTCACCATGCCGGGGTCCATGCTGTAAAAATGTTACCATGCCGGGGTCCATGCTGTAAAAATGTTACCATGCCGGGGTCCATGCTGTAAAAATGTTACCATGCCGGGGTCCATGCTGTAAAAATGTTAAGAACACACAAACAAAAAAACAAAGGATTGTGAAAATAACATACAGACAGACAGAAAAAGAGTGAGTGAGAAGCATGCATTTTCAAATATCTATCCAGTCACCAATAGATCTGAACTTTTACTCTGATTATGTCGGAAATCCCTTTCTCTGCTCTCTGTTCTTCTTGATCTTTCTCTCTCTCTTTCTACCTGCCTCTCGCTCTCATTCCACCTCCTTCCATTCACCCCCCCGCTCCTCTTCTCACTTTCTTTCTTACTCTCTCCCCATTTTCTCTCTTCTTTCTCTCTCTCCATCTCTCTCTCATGGAAACATCTGAAATAAATAAAAAACGTTTTCATGATATAAGGTCAGATATGGCCGTAAATACACCCTGTCAGACCTCTCACATCCAGTGTATCCTGGCTGAGTCGCCCCCTCCAGACCGGCTGTTTCGAAGGGGATACCACATGTTTATATATAGCACATTATCTTTTTGAAAAGTGGCTACAGTAAACAACTTCCATTACAGAGTATGGCTTTACCTTTTATCGGCAGTATCTCCTTACAGCCCAGAGGCATAAAAGATATGGATGAACAAAGACATATGGTTAGATGGAGATCATTCATCCACTCTGGGCCAGCCCTGGCTTTCTCCTGGAACTTAATGCACATTCTCCACTACAGTTAAAACAAAAAAATTATATATACAGTACCAGTACCAAAAGTTTGGGACACCTACTCAATCCAGGGTTTTTCTTTATTTTATCTACACTCTTGGCATTCCCTCAACCAGCTTCATGAGGTAGTCACCTGGAATGCATTTCAATCAACAGGTGTGCCTTGTTAAAAGTTCATTTGTGGAATTTATTTCCTTCTTAATGTGTTTGATCCAAAAAGTTGTGTTGTGACAATGTAGGGGTGGTATACAGAAGATAGCCCGGTTTTGGTAAAAGACCAAGTCCCTATTATGGCAAGAACAGCTCAAATAAGCAAAGAGAAACGACAGGCTTTAAGACATGAAGGTCAGTCAATCTGGAAAATGTCAAGAACTTTGAAAGTTTCTTCAAGTGCAGTCGCAAAAACCATCAAGCGCTATGATGAAACTGGCTCTCATGTGGACCGCACAGGAAAGGAAGTTACCTCTGCTGCAGAGGATTAGTTCATTAGAGTTACCAGCCTCAGAAATTGTAGCCCAAATAAATGCTTCACAGAGTTCAAGTAACAGACACATCTCAACATCAACTATTCAGAGGAGACTGCGTGAATCAGGCCTTCATGGTTAAATTGTTGGAAGAAACCACTACTAAAGGACACCAGTATGTGACCAGTTTCAGGAAACTAGGCATATGTCGCAGGTCACTACTTCACAGGAGAGCCCTTTTTTGGCAGAAATGCCTTCTGGAACATGTGAACTTTCATTTGCCTTAATAACAAACTTGAATGCCATCTGTAAATATTAATAAAATTGTTAAATTATTAGCCTAGTTGGTTTAGACACAGAAAAAGACAGCAACCTTCCTGCTAGCCATGATTGGCTGAGATAACGAGTGGGCTGGACATGCCAAGAGATGAGTTTGGATTGGTCTGCTATATAGCATGTTTCTATCTATTTGAGCTGGTCAGTATGTCTAGGTAATCCTGTCTAACACAGCTTTTGTTCTGTATCGCATAGTATAACTGCATAAGTGTTGCTCTCCACTTTCTGGATGACAGAGTTTTGAAATCAGTGGAATTTGAGTATGATAGCTAAGGAGATGGAGAAAACACCTGCCTCCAGATTACATCTTCAAAGTAAGGGCATCCGGCTATATCCATGATGTGTACGGGTAAGCTAGTCTAGCTAGCTACATTTTAAGACATTACACATTTCTATTGTTGACAGAAAGCGGTTTATTTTCAAGTTAAAGTATACTGTTAGCTAGCTAACATTAGCTGGCTGGCTAGCTAGCTAATGTTACATGTATGATCTTATTATTTGTAGCTCAGAGACATTTGCTTGGCTAGTTATAGCCCAATGTTAGCTAGCTAACATTGAACCTGGTTGGTTAGATACCTGCAGATGCACGCAGATTCACGCAGCTAGTAATGTCATGAGTATGGATTATGGTTCATTGTTTAGCTAGCTAGCTAAATGTCTTAACAAAAGACTCCACTATGCAAGTATCCATTTCAATAGACTGTCATTGCGACAGCTGTTGGTAGACGTACTAGATGGTAAATTCGCTCTGGCTATCTACTTTTGAATATGGCTGGTGAAAGTAAACGTCGGCAAAAAGGCATAATTCAATTGTTGCCAGCAGCACAGTTGCAGTCACCAACACTCTGGATAGCATGCAAACAGCCTAACCAGCTCTGCTAGGGCGAGTAAAATGGTCAGCGATGGGTGGGGCTACAGCTTAAGAGGTGTGTGAATGATGCTGAATGGGTGTACACAAAGAAGAGCTCTCCAGTAGGTACCAAAACTTTCAAGACCATTTTCTCAAAAGTGAGGTTACAAGTTTATCAACTTTCAAGGCCTGATCATTGTTCTTCAAATTCAGGGTATGATGTACCATTTTGTAGCTCTGTGTGTCTGCTTTTATCCAATGTAAAAAACACAACTTCAAATTTAGCTAAATCAAGGTCGGTCACATCTGAAGAGTAGACTTGCTTGGGCCAAGAAACACGAGCAATGGACAGTAGACCAGTGGAAATCTGTATTTTGGTCTGAAGAGTCAAAGTTTTTGTTTCCAACTGCCTTGACTTTGTGAGACGCAGAGTAGGTGAACGGATGATCTCTGCATGATTGGTTCCCACCGTGAGGAATGGAGGAGAAGGTGTGACGGTGTGGGGGTGATTTGCTGGTGACACTGTCAGTGATTTATTTAGAATTCAAGGCACACTTAACCAGCACGGCTATCACAGCATTCTGCAGCGATACGCCATCCCATCTGGTTTGTACTTTTGATTTGAAGACTGTTGGAAAAGCATTTCAGGTGAAGCTGGTTGAGAGAATGCCAAGAATGTGCACAGCTGTCATCAAGGCAAAGGGTGGCTACTTGAAAGAATCTCAAATATAAAATATGTTTTGATTTGTTTAACACTTATTTGATTACCACATGATTCCATATCCGTTATTTAATAGTTTTGACGTCTTCAGTATTATTCTGCAATGTATAAAATAGTAAAAATAAAGAAAAGCCCTTGAATGAGTCAGTGTGTATGAACTTTTGACTGGTTTTGGTGTTCAGCAGGGTGTTTTCCAGCTGTTCAAGCATACACATGTATTTCTTGAGGCAAGCGGAAGTTCGGTAGCCGAATTCTACATCACTTTGTGGGTGATTGGTCAACAGTACAACTCCTAGTAGGAGTGGGAACTATGGACAGGATTCTTCAATGAAGTGTTTGTTGTCATTCAACCAGACATTACTAGTTTTCATGCACATTTTTTCACTTGAGAAATACTGCAACAAATATCTTGGTTAGATGTCAAATTGCACGACTAAGATCTCTTCGGTAACAACATCCAACTTAATTACACATTTCTTCATTTATCTTACATGAATTCTGACTATTTAGAGGATGTGTATACTGGCTATGTTGATGCTACGGTGTTTCCGGAGGGACAAACAGTAATATTGACGCTCTTTTCATTTTTCAAGCTAAGTTCTTTTAAGGCAGTATGCGAGGCACAGACGTTTGCTTCTCATAGCCTTCTCAGAGTTCTGCTAGGAGCAAACCCAACCTAGTATGTGGGCGCCTTTAAGGTGCTGTGACTGGGTTACAGGTACAAGCAGGAAGGGGGTGTTGTGTTAGTTTCCTTCCCCACATCGAGTTGCCAACCGTCCTGTGAATGAATGGGAGCCATTTTGACACATGCAAATTGCCGCAGCCTCCGCTAGTATCAGCTGATTAGTTTTATCGTTGGCAAGGCCTGAAAGGCCTTAGGTGAGAAAGACGTACTAAGAGTTTAGAAAAGGTCTTCCCAACACTTTCCATTGCTGAGATGAAGTGAATGGAGGCATTGAGGACTGGGTCTGAACCCAGGGAAAGCCAGTCTGTCAGGGGCCCGTTCATTAGCACCTAGTTCCTTCTTTGAAGACTGCTATTTATCCACTAGCTGCCTAGAGGGGAACCCCAGCCCGGTCAGACGTTGGTGTGTAGTGGTGCGGGTGTGTGTGTGTGTGGGGGGTGAATTGTGTGTGTGTGTGGGGGGTGAATTGTGTGTGTGTGTGTGTGTGTGGGGGGGGGGGGGGTGAATTGTGTGTGTGTGTGTGTGTGTGTGTGTGCGTGTGTGTGTGCGTGTGTGTACAGTACTCCTGACAGCCACAGGGGCTCCCAGAGCAAATTGCTCAAGAGCAAATTAAACGTTCCATGGCATAATAAAATGTATGGGAATAGAACAATCGAGACATTGGTGAGGTTTCTGAAGGTAGGAAAATACCTCAAGAATTCCTGCATAAAAAATATATACATATGGGTCTGAAATATAAGTTGCAGTAGACAGCGACCTTGAGTCTACTGAAGGAGCTGTATGTCAGAGAGCTAAGAGGATGAACAGGTGGGAAAATAGAAAGATGAAAACTCACAATATGTCCAGTTTGAAATATGTCCAGGAGAAACACAAAACCAACCAAATATGCCATGTTCCATACTGGCCAAGTTGAAAAGATGACTGAAATTGTCATCTATCTCTACCCTGTTCCAGCTCATCGCCGGTCCCGCTTCTGGCAAACTATGCCATCTTAAGTCATTGTGATTGTGTGTGTGCCTCTTTGTGATCTGTTGGTCTGTTGGAAGGCATCCCTGTCCTTCTGGTCAGACAAAAGTGGTGTGTTGAGCAAAACCTCCACTCATTTTTATGGCCTATGTGGGCCGTCCTATTTGTACATCCTTAGAACAAATTAGAGCAACAGCTGTGCAGGCAGGCTATTCCATGTTGGCTTTTCACGATAAAAATATCTCGGTCAACCTCCTCTGCTTCTGTTCCAAAAATACATCCACAGCCAGCCTAGGCAGGCCATCTCTGCTGGCACGCACTGATTGAGGCTTCTCCATATTTACTATCAGCACATCCTCTACCTCAGAAAAAGGGAAAGGGATGGAGAGAGAGAAGAGAGAGAAGAAAGAGGAGAAGAGAGAGGAGAGAGAGAGAGAGAGAGAGAGAGAGAGAGAGAGAGAGAGAGAGAGAGAGAGAGAGAGAGAGAGAGAGAGAGAGAGAGAGAGAGAGAGAGAGAGAGAGAGAGAGAGAGAGAGAGAGAGAGAGAGAGAGAGAGAGAAGAGGAGAAGAGAGAGGAGGGAGGAGAGAGAGAGAGAGAGAGAGATGGAAAGAATGGATGTGTGAGAGAGGGGGGGTCGAAAAAGAGAAAGTGAGAGTAAGAAAGAGAGAAAGATGGATGGAGAGAGAGAAAGAAAGAGAGCAAAAGAGACCACCTACAGTATGTAGATGTTTTTCAGACGTAGAGGAGAAAACAATCTGGGCAGGAGGAAGAAGGAGGAGGAGGTGGAGGAGGAGGGGAAGGATGCAGGGAGGAGGGTGAGGAGGAGGTGGAGGAGGAGGGGAAGGATGCAGGGAGGAGGGTGAGGAGGAGGTGGAGGAGGGGGGGAAGGATGCAGGGAGGAGGGTGAGGGTGATGGGGAGGATAGGAGGTGGAGGAGGAGGGGAAGGATGCAGGGAGGAGGGTGAGGGTGATGGGGAGGATAGGAGGAGGAGGGGGAGGATGCAGGGAGGAGGGTAAGGGTGATGGGAGGATAGGAGGTGGAGGAGGAGGGGAAGGATGCAGGGAGGAGGGTGAGGGTGATGGGGAGGATAGGAGGAGGAGGGGGAGGATGCAGGGAGGAGGTGGAGGAGGAGGTGGAGGAGGGGAAGGATGCAGGGAGGAGGGTGAGGGTGATGGGGAGGATAGGAGGAGGAGGGGGAGGATGGGTGGAGGATGAGGAGGGGGCGGTTGTGTAGGGGAAGGAGTAGGGGAAATAGAACTCTGTGTGCACCTGTTGTGGGGAGATCTCCACCTGCAGATTCTACAATTCTAAAGTGTGTCACATTCATTAACCTGTTGAAAGCCAGAAAGACTTGAACAGAGGGGGAAAAAACATTATTTCTGCAAAGAACAGTTTTCTATAGAATATGAAAATCTCCTGATCATCTAAATGTTCATAATAGCTCCTAAAATCTCATTATGGAGAAAAAACGAATTCATATTTGAATCTCTATAAATGATGTCACTGATTGGCATCCATCAATCAACTGTAACGCCATGTCTTTGGGCAGAGTAAGTGGTAAATATAATTTCAGACTGAGAGTGACGGGAAATAAGGAATACAGTCAGAATTGAGTCCTTAGGGCTAATCTTCCATGACTACAATCTTCTCAGCCAAAACACACTCCTCCCTGTGAAAGAGGCTTCAGTTTCATCGGTGTGGGGAGGCACGGCTGCCTTACCGTGTTTCTACTTCTCCCTCTCCAGAGAGGCTTTCCCATTGACTGCTACTTTAACCATCAGGCTTCACTGCCCTGGGGGACTCAGAACTCTGCTTTGGGAGATGATGGTTGTGAGACGTTGGCCGCAGTCAGGCAGTCAGCTTAGTGGTGTAACGGACAAAAGGTTGTCTTGTTGTGTCAGGGGCTGCTCTGTTTGCAGTCCTGGTTTCCCTGTAGCCCTATGGAAAGGAAAGGACAGCCAGTGACCAACAGCAAATAAAGCAGCACTCCAACTAACCTGTGACTGTAGCCAAAATAAACTCTGGCCAACTCACCTGTACCATGGAGGGAGGGAGGGAGGGAGGGAGGGAGGGAGGGAGGGAGGGAGGGAGGGAGGGAGGGAGGGAGGGAGGGGAGGGAGGGAGGGAGGGAGGGAGAACTGAGTGACCTAGTTCGCTGTGGAAACCATCGCAAATACTTCCCAGCAGGGTGGAATACGGAAGACGCATTTACCAGACCACTTACAGGACACACGCACGCACGCAGACAGACAGACAGACAGACAGACAGACAGACAGACAGACAGACAGACAGACAGACAGACAGACAGACAGACAGACAGACAGACAGACAGACAGACAGACAGACAGACAGACACAGACATCAGAAACTACTGTAGTTCCATATAAAGTAATAATATGTCATATTATTATGACATTGGAACATGGTATCTTTGCACCAGTGTACCAGTCTTGACTCTCTAAAGTCACTGTAACACAGGATGGGACTTGTTACAAACATGAAAATGGATGAAATCAGACATCAGTGTTGTTTGCTGTTGATGAGTAATGACAGAATATGTTTGCTGTTGATGAGTAGTGAGAGAATATGTTTACTGTTGATGAGTGGTGACAGAACGTGTTTGCTGTTGATGAGTGGTGAGACAATATGTTTGCTGTTGATGAGTGGTGACAGAACGTGTTTGCTGTTGATGAGTGGTGACAGAACGTGTTTGCTGTTGATGAGTAGTGACAGAATATGTTTGCTGTTGGTGAGTAGTGACAGAACGTGTTTGCTGTTGGTGAGTAGTGACAGAATATGTTTGCTGTTGATGAGTAGTGACAGAATATGTTTGCTGTTGGTGAGTAGTGACAGAATATGTTTGCTTTTGGTGAGTAGTGACAGAACGTGTTTGCTGTTGATGAGTAGTGACAGAATATGTTTGCTGTTGGTGAGTAGTGACAGAATATGTTTGCTGTTGATGAGTGGTGACAGAACGTGTTTGCTGTTGATGAGTAATGACAGAATATGTTTGCTGTTGATGAGTAGTGACAGAATATGTTTGCTGTTGATGAGTAGTGACAGAATATGTTTGCTGTTGATGAGTAGTGACAGAATATGTTTGCTGTTGATGAGTAGTGACAGAATATGTTTGCTGTCTGGTGTTGGTTTGCAGACAGACAGACAGACAGACTGACTGACTGACCGACTGACAGAGAGAGAGAAGCAGAGAAGCAGAGAAGCAGAGGAACAGTGGTGGCAAATGGAACCTCCTTCTGCCCAAAACTACAGCCCAGTTTAGAAGTGGAGGCCACGCTGCAAATATTTGGCTTGGCCGTAGAAATTGAATTATTTTGGCGCAGAACGCTTGGAAATAAAAAACAGCAATCTTGGGAACAATTATGCAAAGTGAAAGGCAGTTTAACCAAGTGCTACTGGTTTTCTGTTTCCACTGAAAAAAGGACAAACTCATGTAGCAAAATCCAATCTGCATAAATAAATATGCTTAAGCATTTATCCTTGGTAAGATAGCTGGATCTTTTTTCTAGTGTGTTGTATAGCTTATTGGTGTTTCAAGCTCCTGAAGAATTGAATTTCAGTTTCTGTAACTTTTGTCCATTTAACATTTATTGTTCAGAGTGGCTGTGGATCTGGATTTTCTGGAACCCAAATGGATTTACTTGACTTAGCTGCTGCCCACTCCGCTACGGCTTCCATTGACCGCTTCCAGATTTCTTTATGTACAGTTGTAGTCGGAAGTTTACATACACTGTAGCCAAATACATTTAAACTCAGTTTTTCAAAACTCCTGACATTTAATCCTTGTAAAAATTCCCTGTCTTAGGTCAGTTAGGATCACCATTTTATTTGAAGAATGTGAAATGTCAGAATAATAGTAGAGAGAATGATTTATTTCAGCTTTTATTTCTTTCATCACATTCCCAGTGGGTCAAAAGTTCACATACACTCAATTAGTATTTGGTAGCATTGCCTTAAAATTGTTTAACTTGGGTCAAATGTTTTGGGTAGCCTTCCACAAGCTTCCCTCAAAAAGTTTTCCTCCTGACAGAGCTGGTGTAACTGAGTCAGGTTTGTAGGCCTCCCTGCTCGCAAAGTCGAATACCTTGACTTTGTTGTCCTTAACCCATTTTGAAGTATGCTTGGGGTCATTTTCCATTTGGAAGACCCATTTGCGACCAAGCTTTAATTTCCTGACGGTCATCTTGAGATGTTGCTTCAATATATCCACATAATTTCCCTGCCTCATGATGCATCTATTTTGTGAAGTGCTCCAGTCCCTCCTGCAGCAAAACACCCCAAAAACATGATGCTACCACCCCTGTGCTACACGGTTGGGATGTGTTCTTCGGCTTGCAAGCCTCCCCTTTTCCTGCAAACGATGGTCGTTATGGCCAATCAGTTCTATTTTTGTTTCATCAGACCAGAGGACATTTCTTCATGTGCAGTTTCATGGCGGTTTTGGAGCAGTGGCTTCTTCCTTGCTGAGCGGCCTTTCAGGTTATGTCGATATAGGACTCGTTTAACTGTGGATAAATATACTTTTGTACCTGTTTCCTCAGCATCTTCACAAGATCTATTGCTGTTGTTCTGGGATTGATTCGCACCAAAGTACGTTCATCTCTAGGAGACAGAACGCGTCTCCTTCCTGAGTGGTATGACGTCTGCGTGGTCCCATGGTGTTTATACTTGCGTACTATTGTCTGTAGAGATGAACGTGGTACCTTCAGGCATTTTTAAATTGCTCCCAAGGATGAACCAGACTTGTGGAGGTCTACAATGTTTTTTCTGAGGTCCTGGATGATTTATTTTGATTTTCCCATGATGTCAAGCAAAGAGGCACTGCGTTGGAAGGTAGGCCTTGAAATACATCCACAGACACACCTCCAATTGACTCTAGTGATGTCAATTAGAAGCTTCTAAAGCCATCATTCCATTTTCTGGAATTTTCCAAGCTGTTTAAAGGCACAGTCAACTTAGTGTATGTAAACTTCTGACCCACTGGAATTGTGATACAGGGAATTATAAGTGAAATAATCTGTCTGTAAACAATTGTTGGAAAAATTACTGGTGTCATGCATAAGGTAGATGTCCTAACAGATTTGCCAAAACTATAGTTTGTTAACAATACATTTGTGGAGTGGTTGAAAAACGAGTTTTAATGACTCCAACCTAAGTGTATGTAAACTTCCGACTTCAACTGTAGCTGAGCTCACTTCCTACCTAGCTGCTGCTCAGCGTTGGGCTGCAGCTTCCCGGTTCATGATCGGCGATGAGGGCCTTTGTCTGGTGTAGCCTACAAACTTCATAATGTACACAAAGGACATGGTCAACATGTTCCAACTATCGCATTCCAAGCCTCAGTAGACTATTAAGCATAAGCACTACTTCATGTTATTTTTTCAGGAGGAGAGTTAGCCTCCATGCAGAGCTAAACTATATATACTGTACTAGAGTATGTGGACACCCCTTCAAATGAGTGGATTATGCTATTTCAACCACACCCTTTGCTGACAGGTGTATAAAATCGAGCACACACCCACCCAATCTCCATAGACAAACATTGACAGTAGAATGGCCTTACTAAAGAGCTCAGTGACTTTCAACGTGGCACCATGATAGGATGCCACCTTTCTGACAAGTCAGTTCATCAAATTTCTGCCCTGCTAGAGCTGCCCCGGTCAACTGTAAGTGCTGTTATTGTGAAGTGCAAACGTCTAGGAGCAACTATGGCTCAAGCGCGAAGTGGTAGGCCACACAAATGCACTGAACGGGACCACCGAGTGCTGAAGCTCGTAGCGTGTAAAAATCGTCTGTCCTCCGTTGCAACACTCACTACCGAGTTCCAAACTGCCTCTAGAATCAATGTCAGCGCAATAACTGTTTGTCGGGAGCTTCATGCAATGGGTTTCCATGATTCTGTGCTTCCAACTTTGTTGCAACAGTTTGTTGAAGGCCCTTTCTTGTTTCAGCATGATAATGCACTAGTGCACAAAGCGAGGTCCATACAGACATGGTTTGTCGAGGTCGGTGTGGAAGAACATGACTGGCCTGCACAGAGCTCTGACCTCAACCCCATTGAACACCTTTGGGATGAATTGGAACGCCGACTGCGAGCCAGGCCTAATCGCCCAACATCAGTTGCCTGACCTCACTAATGCTCTTGTGGCTGAATGGAAGCAAGTCCCCGCAGCAATGTACCAACATCTAATGGAAAGCCTTCCCAGAAGAGAGGGGGTGGGGGGGGGGGGGGGCTGGGGGCGCTTATGTGTCTCTTATGTGTCTCTTCTTATGTGTCTCTTCTCTTATGAAATCATTAAAAAATGATGCATTGATCGGATGCATTCGTCATTTGTCTCCCCTGTACTGAACATTACTGTGGGGCCAATAAACACCATTTTTATTTCCCTTTTTCAATTACAGGAAATCTAAACTGCGGTCAATGGTCGCAGCAGGCTCTAATATTTCTGCTATATTCACTGCCTGGCTTTGAAGGTGTAAACTTAACTAATAATCATAAAAGGCAATATAAGCTTTTTGAACACACATATCTTACATGAACTCCTTTCCCCCCAGCCATGTAAACTGTGTAGTTTCATTTTATGAGTCTCCAATATGAACTCCTTTCCCCCCAGCCATGTAAACTGTGTAGTTTCATTTTATGAGTCTCCAATATGTGAGACCATTGACAGTGACTTCTCATTAGGGCTCTATTAAAGCAACACCTGCAGAACACAGAGCAGAACAAACCCTCATTGCTCCCATTGACATGGACGCTAACGCTGCTAGCCAGCTAGCTAGTTTTACACGGCGTGTAAACTTCAAGCCAGCTTTATTTGCTCACAGCTGAGGCGCAAAAGAACACGAAAAGAGGGACCAGCAGAGACTGAGAGAGCGAGAGAGAAAGAGAGAGGGGGGAGAGGGAGCGGGAGAGAGAGGGGGAGGGAGAGGGAGAGGGAGAGGGAGAGAGAGAGAGGGAGAGAGAGAGAGAGAGAGAGAGAGAGAGAGAGAGAGGGGGAGAGGGAGAGGGAGAGAGAGAGAGGGGGGAGAGGGGAGAGGGAGAGGGAGAGAGAGAGAGAGAGAGAGAGAGAGAGAGAGAGAGAGAGAGAGAGAGAGAGCAAGAGAAAAGGGCAAGCTTTGACAATTTGACACAAAGGCAGCACTGTTGGCTAACAGTGAGCATCCTGTTTCAGGGAGAGTTGCACTGTTCGCCCAGCCCATTTCATGGAACAGTTAGCAAGACCATAAGCAGCCAGGGACTGGTGTGATAGCAGTGGCCTGCTGGTACACACCTGAGCCTGCCTGGCCCCCTGCCACCTCTGTCTCTATCACTTTGTCCCTTTGAATCCTACTGTCCCCATCCCTATGTCCTCATCACATGGATGGAAAGAGAGCGAAAGAGGGAGAGAGAGGGAAGGAGGGTGGGAGAAAGGGAAGGAGGGAGGAATAGGGGTGTTTTGAGTGCTGAGGTTGGTGTGTTTTTGTATATACAAGAGCAAGAGGCTCCCAAGTGGCGCAGTGATCCAAGACACTGCATCTCACTGCTTGAGGCGTCACTACAGACACCCTGGTCCGAATCCAGGCTGTATCACAACCGTCTGTGATTGGGAATCCCATAGGGCGGTGCACAATTGGCCCAGCGTTGTCTGGGTTTGGCCGGTGTAGGCCGTCATTGTAAATAAGAATTTGTTCTTAACTGACTTGCCTAGTTAAATAAAGGTTACATTTAATAATAATAATAATAATAATTAAAAGAAGGTACAACATAGATGTTTGGCTCAATGTCTGAGAATGAGATAGGAAATCTGTTGATGAATCCAATCAATGACATCATAATAGTATTGTAGTGAATTGGTGGTCCGACCAGGAGTCAAACCCAGGCCCATGTGACTGTCTGCCCAACATCTTTAACTGTTAAACCTAAAGGTCCGAACCTCTTCTCAAGGTCAAAATCATTCAAAATATCAACATCTTGAATGTACAAATTTAGCCATATATCATTTAGCCATATATCATGTGGGTCAATCTGAGGACGTTGAACTTCGTTTCAGGCCACTGGATGGAATAATTGTCAAGGTGTGGACAACTTACCTGGGTTTAAGCAAAACAGGCCATCATTAAGGAAGAGAATTAGCCTTAAAAACAACCTAGACCTCAGGTTGAACCGCAGGTATTATCCATCATCCTAAACCCCTGGCCTGGCCTGCTGGATACTTCATTTCCTTTAAAGCTCCTGTCCAGAACAGTAGTGTGTGAGAACATATTTCCTCCAATGGGGAGGCTATCAAAGAGAACCGTCTCAGTCTGGGATTGATTTAAGTGTAGTAGGAGAGAAAAAACTGAAATATGACTTCCTCGGGGAAAGAGAGATGGATTGAGAGGGAGAGAGAGAGCTGGAGAGAGAAAGATGGTTAGAGAGAGAAAAGTCAGTTCTTCAGAAAGAGAGAGAGAGAGAGAGACAAGGAGGGAGGTATGGAGAACGAGACGGAGCGAGCAAGGGGGAGAGAGAGGGAGAGAGACAAGGAGGGAGGTATGGAGAACAAGACGGAGCGAGCAAGGAGAGAGAGGGAGAGAGACAAGGAGGGAGGTATGGAGAACGAGACGGAGCGAGCAAGGGGGAGAGAGAGGGAGAGAGACAAGGAGGGAGGTATGGAGAACAAGACGGAGCGAGCAAGGAGAGAGAGGGAGAGAGACAAGGAGGGAGGTATGGAGAACGAGATGGAGCGAGCAAGGGGGAGAGAGAGGGAGAGAGACAAGGAGGGAGGTATGGAGAACAAGACGGAGCGAGCAAGGAGAGAGAGGGAGAGAGACAAGGAGAGAGGTATGGAGAACAAGACAGAGCGAGCAAGGGGGAGAGAGAGGGAGAGAGACAAGGAGGGAGGTATGGAGGAACGAGACGGAGCGAGCAAGGGGGAGAGAGAGAGGGAGAGAGACAAGGAGGGAGGTATGGAGAACAAGACGGAGCGAGCAAGGAGAGAGAGGGAGAGAGACAAGGAGGGAGGTGTGGAGAACGAGACAGAGCGAGCAAGGGGGAGAGAGAGGGAGTAATAAACGAGACAAAGGAGGGAGGTATGGAGACGGTAGAGAACGGAGCGAGCAAGGGGGAGAGAGAGGAGAGAGACAAGGAGGAGGTAATGGAGACAGACGGAGCGAGCAACAAAGGAGAGAGAGGGAAAGACAAGGAGGGAGGTAATGGAGAACGACGGAGCGAGCAAGAGAGAGAGGGAGAGAGACAAGGAGGGAGGTTATGGGAGAACAGACGGAGCGAGCAAGGAGAGAGAGGGAGAGAGACAAGAGGAGGTATGGGAGAAACAAGACGGAGGAGCCAAGGAAGCAGAGAGTGAGAGAGACCAGGAGGGAGGTATGGAGAACGAGAACGGAGCGGAGCAAGGGGAGAGAGAGGGAGAGTAGGAGTACAAAGGAGGGAGACCAGGGTATGGAGAACGAGACGAGCGGCAAGGGGAGAGAGAGAACAATATTTATGTCATAGCTTTCCAGTTCCACCTACTGCGCTCCACCTTTCTGTCCTCCTCCTTGTATGGTCTCTTCCTTCTCTCTCTCTCTCTCTCTCTCTCTCTCTCTCTCTCTCTCTTTCTCTCTCTCTTTCTCTCTCTCTCTCTCTCTCTCTCTCTCTCTCTCATGCCCTGCCTTGTGTAAGAGTTCATCACTGAAGCCATGAAATGCTGCATTCACCCAGGGTCTACTGACTGATGTCTGGGCCAAATGCACTGATGCACTGATGCACGCACACTGGGCCAGACGAAGAGTGTGCTTAGTGCGACTCCAGGAGGAAAACCTGCCATGACATCACCCAGGGGACCGCAGGTGCAGGGCCGGGACAGGAGAGGAGAGGAAGTGACTCACAGGAAGTGCAGTGAGGCAGACTTTGCCGCACACTGTGTGTGTGTGTGTGTGTGTGTGTGTGTGTGTGTGTGTGTGTGTGTGTGTGTGTGTGTGTGTGTGTGTGTGTGTGTGTGTGTGTGTGTGTGTTGTGTGTGTGTGTGTGTTGTGAGGCAGGCTGTGGGACAGACCGACTCAGAGAGAGAGAGAGAGAGAGAGAGACAGAAAAAGTGTGTGAGAGAGAGAGAGAGAGAGAGAGAGAGAGGAGCGAGAGAGAAGGGAGAGAAGGGAGAGCAGCTGGGGCCCCTGGAACCTGGTCCTTGCGCAAGTCACAACCAGATGTACTGCTCACAAGTCACAACCAGCTTTACCTCTCACAAGTCACAACCAGCTTTACCGCTCACAAGTCACAACCAGCTTTACCTCTCACAAGTCACAACCAGCTTTACCTCTCACAAGTCACAACCAGTCTGAGCTCAAGTGTTCAAGATACAGTACATTGTTAATGCTACAGTACATTGGGTTAGTTAGTGCCTAAAGCACTACTTATTAAAGCATAGTTTTGCTTATGATGTACTGGCTTTTATGTCATGTTGGCTTATGATGTACTGGCTTTTATGTCATGTTGGCTTATGATATACTGGCTTTTATGTCATGTTGGCTTATGATATACTGGCTTTTATGTCATGTTGGCTTATGATATACTGGCTTTTATGTCATGTTGGCTTATGATATACCGGCTTTTATGTCATGTTGGCTTATGATATACCGGCTTTTATGTCATATTGGCTTATGATATACCGGCTTTTATGTCATGTTGGCTTATGATATACTGGAATTTATGTCATGTTTCTGCACCCTTGTTACAATATACGCCACGTACTGGAAAATAACTGTCCTAAATAACTACAACATAAAAATACATTTAAAAATGTACAAATCTGTGTTGACTTCAGGCTCACTCTAGCCAAGATCACTCAGGGTTGTTTCTGAAGAGTGAAACAGACTTTGCGAGACCATAGGCGTACCTGCAGGAGGAAGAAACATAAAACATTTCTATCCCCATGACTTCTCTCCAGCACTGAGAGGTGTGACAATATACCCAGCTAATGAAACACAGAGACTAACCAAAGAGGAGAGCAGGAGGAGGAGGAGGAGGGGGGGAAGAGAGGGGAGGTGGAGAGGAGAGTAGAGAAGAGATGAGAGGAGAGAAGGAGGAGGAGGGGGAGGGGGGAAGAGAGGGGAGGTGGAGAGGAGAGGGGAGTAGAGAAGAGATGAGAGGAGAGAAGGAGGAGAGGGAGGGGGAAGAGGTGGGAGGATGGGAGGTGGAGAGGAGAGGAGAGGAGAGGAGAGGAGAGGAGAGGAGAGGAGAGGAGAGGAGAGGAGAGGAGAGGAGAGGAGAGGAGAGGAGAGGAGAGGAGAGGAGAGGAGAGGAGGAGGAAGAGGAGGAGGGGGGGAAGAGAGGGGAGGTGGAGAGGAGAGGGGAGTAGAGAAGAGATGAGAGGAGAGAAGGAGGAGGAGGGGGGAAGAGAGGGGAGGTGGAGAGGAGAGGGGAGTAGAGAAGAGATGAGAGGAGAGAAGGAGGAGAGGGAGGGGGAAGAGGTGGGAGGATGGGAGGATGGGAGGTGGAGAGGAGAGGAGAGGAGGAGGAAGAGGAGGAGGGGGGGAAGAGAGGGGAGGTGGAGAGGAGAGGGGAGTAGAGAAGAGATGAGAGGAGAGAAGGAGGAGAGGGAGGGGGAAGAGGTGGGAGGATGGGAGGTGGAGAGGAGAGGAGAGGAGGAGGAAGAGGAGGAGGGGGAGGGGGAGGGGGAGGCGGAGAGGAGAGAGAGGAGAAAGAAAGATGGACGGAAAGCAAGAGGAGAAGGAGGAGGAGGATGAAGAGGAGGAGAGAAGAGGAATGTGGAGCCTTGAACGCACCGACCTGGCCGTTTATACAAAGCGTATTATGTTAATGAGAAGAATGTGGAGCCTTGAACACACCGACCTGGCCGTTTATACAAAGCGTATTATGTTAATGAGAAGAATGTGGAGCCTTGAACGCACCGACCTGGCCGTTTATACAAAGCGTATTATGTTAATGAGAAGAATGTGGAGCCTTGAACGCACCGGCCTGGCCGTTTATACAAAGCGTATTATGTTAATGAGAAGAATGTGGAGCCTTGAACGCACCGACCTGGCCGTTTATACAAAGCGTATTATGTTAATGAGAAGAATGTGGAGCCTTGAACGCACCGACCTGGCCGTTTATACAAATCGTATTATGTTAATGAGAAGAATGTGGAGCCTTGAACGCACCGACCTGGCCGTTTATACAAAGCGTATTATGTTAATGAGAAGAATGTGGAGCCTTGAACCACCGACCTGGCCGTTTCTACAAAGCGTATTATGTTAATGAGAAGAATGTGGAGCCTTGAACGCACCGACCTGGCCGTTTATACAAAGCGTATTATGTTAATGAGAAGAATGTGGCGAGTGGATTCCTCCAATACCACCCAGGAAGCCAGTTGCTTTACACTCCACATCTGGTCTGGACCCCACGGTAATCTGCTCTAAGACACGTGGTCCAGGACCAGGTTTTTCTCATAGACCACCAACTGAGGGCCCTAAACCTCCCTTCACAACAGGTCCCTTTCAGAGCCTTGCAGGGATAGACAGAGTTCGGCAAAGGCAGTTTTAAAATGGCAAGACGGCTTCAAGATGTCAAGTTTCAGAACAATGATATTCTAGTCAGAATGAATTCATCTTCTTCATTACTAGTCTTCCACAAAAGAACACCACTGCTGCCAATCTTTAGCTTTTTTGGAGTTGGGTTCCCAAAGACAGGCCACAGTCCCTAATCTCCATCTTCAATCAAATCAGAACAGAAGTGAGGAATATAAATATCATGAAAGCTTTGGTTCCAAGATGGAACATATCTTAGTGAACTTGTCCCATTCAAAATCTTGCACTCCCAGTAAAAGACTAAACCCCACTGTGAGTTACCACCTTACAACGTAGAGTTCTTTGAATTGAAGTTTACTGCTATATACAGTGCATTCAGAAAGTATTTTTCCACATTTTGTTACACTATAGCCTTGCACTCATTTTGATTGATTCGTTTTTCCCCCTCATCAATCTACACACAATATCCCATAATGACAAAGCAACAACAGGTTTATCGATTTTTTTTGCAAATGTCACGACTTCCGCCGAAGTCAGTCCCTCTCCTTGTTCGGGCGGCGTACGGCGGTTGACATCACCGGCCTTCTAGCCATCGCCGATCCACTTTTCATTTTCCATTTGTTTTGTCTTTGTCTTACACACCTGGTTTCAATTCCCCAATTACTTACATTATTTAACCCTCTGTTCCCCCATGTTTGTTTGTGAGTAATTGTTTCTTGTATTGCAGTCCGTATTTGTATTTATACGACATGTATTGTTATATTATTGAGTAAACTTTCATTACTCACATCTGCTGTCCTGTGCCTGACTCATCACACCAGCTACACACAGACGCATTACAGCAAATGTATTTTTTTTTAAATGAATTATCACATTTACATAACTATTCAAACCCTTTACTCAGTACTTTGTTGAGTCACCTTCGGCAAAGATTATAGCCTTGAGTCTTCTCAGGTATGAGGCTACAAGCTTGGCACACCTGTATTTGGGGAGTTTCTCCCATTCTTCTCTGCAGATCCTCTCAAGCTCTGTCAGGTTGGATGGGGAGCTATTTTCAGGTCTCTCCAGAGATGTTCAGGTTCAAGTCCGGGCTCTGGCTGGGCCACTCAAAGACATTCAAAGACTTGTCCTGAAGCCACTCCTGTGATGTCTTGGCTGTGTGCTTAGGGTTGTTGTCCTGTAGGAAGGTCAACCTTCGCCCCAGTCTGAGGTCCTGAGCGCTCTGGAGCAGGTTTTCATCAAGCATCTCTCTGTACTTTGCTTCATTCACCGCTGAAAAAAATCCCCACAGCATGATGCTGCCACCACCATGATTCACCGTAGGGATGGTGCCAGGTTTCCTCCAGACGTGAAGCTTGGCAGTTAGGCCAAAGAGTTCAATGTTGGTTTCATCAGACCAGAGAATCTTGTTCCTCATGGTCTGAGAGTCCTTTAGGTGCCTTTTGCCAAAATCCAAAGCTGGCTGTCTAGTGCCTTTTACTGAGGAATGGCTTCCATCTGACCACTCTACCTTCAAGGCCTGATTGGTGGAGTGCTGCAGAGATGGTTGTCCTTCTGGAAGGTTCTCCCATCTCCACAGAGGATCTCTGGATCTCTGTCAGATTGAACCGCTGACCAAGGCCCTTCTCCTCCGATTGTTCAGTTTGGCCGGATGGCCAGCTCTTGGAAGAGTCTTGGTGGTTGCAAATGTCTTCCATTTAAGAATGATGGGGGCCACTGTGTTCTTGGGGACCTTCAATGATGCAGAAATGTTTTGGTACACTTGGACAATTCCTTTGACGTCATGCCTTGGTTTTTGCTCTGACATGCGTTGTTAACTGTGGGACCTTATATAGACAGGTGTGTGCCTTTCCAAATAATCCATTACATTTACCAATAAAGTTGTAGAAACATCTCAAGGATAATAGATGGAAGCAGGATGCACCTGAGGTCAATTTTGAGCCTCTTAGCAAAGGGTCTGAATACTTATATAAATAAGGTATTTCAGTTTAATTTATTTTTTGTTACGATTTCAAAACAACTGTTTTCACTTTGTCATTATGGGGTATTGTGTGTAGATTGATGACGGAAAAATGTATTTAATAAATTGTAGAATAAGGCTGTAATGTAACAACATGTGGACAAAGTCAAGGCCTCTGAATACTTTCCGAATGCACTATAGATGCATATCATGATTTGGTCATTCACAGCTCAGACTAACTATCTCTCAAGTGGATGATAGGTCACATTATTGTAACAGATTGGTTGTTGCCATCTACTGGCTGAAGCAAGATGATAAAGGCCCCATGTTTACAATCTGTGTGCTCCAGAGGAGGCTGGTGGGAGGCGCTATAGCAAGACAGGCACATTGTAATGACTGGAATTGATTCAATGGAAAGGAGTCAAATATGTAGTTTCCATATGTATGATGTGTTTGATACGATCCATTAATCCATTCCAGCCATTACAATGAGTTTGTCCTCCTATGTCTCCTCACACCAGCCTCCTCTGGTGTACTCATAACAAGATGGCCAGGTCCGTCATCTATAGAAGACATTGATATAGAAAGTAATTTCAAGTAGTTTCAGAAAGTATTCACACCCCTTGACTTTTTCCACATTTTGTTGTGTTACAGACTCAATTTTGTCACTGGGCTACACATATTACCCCATAGAGTAAGTGGAATTATGTTTTTAAAGAATGTATACAAATGAATTAAAATTGAAAAGCTGAATTGTTTTGAGTCAATAAGTATTCAAGCTTTGTTATGGCCAACCTAAATAGGTTAAGGAGGAACAAGTTGCTTAAATAACAAGTCACAATAAGTTGCATGGACTCACTTTGTGTGCAATTATATTGTTTAGCATGATTTTTGAATGACTACCTCATCGCTGTTCCCCACACATACAATTATCTGTACGGTCTCTCAGTCGACAAGTGAATTTTAAACACAGATTCAACCACAAAGACAAGGGAGGTTTTCCAATGCCTCACAAAGAAGGGCACCTATTGGTAGACGGGGAAAAAAAGAGAAAAAAAGAAACATTGAATATCTCTTTGAGCATGGTGAAGTTATTCATTTCACTTTGGCAATACACTCAATCACAACAAAGATACAGGCGTCCTTCCTACCTCAGTTGCTGGAGAGGTAGGGAACCTCTCAGGGATTTCACCATGAGGCCAATGGTGACTTTAAAACAGTTACCGAGTTTAATGACTGTGATAGGAGAAAACTGAGGATGGATCAACAACATTGTAGTGACTCCACGATACTAAACTAATTGACAGAGTGAAAAGAAGTAAGCCTGTACAGAATGAAAATATTCCAAAACATTCATGCTTTTTGCAACAAGGCACTAAAGTAATACTTAAAAAATGTGGCAAAGCAATTCACTTTTTGTCCTAAATTTAAAGTGTTATGTTTGGGACAAATCCAATACAAGCATCGCTGAGTACCACTCTTCATATTTTCAAGATTAGTGGTGGCTGCATCATGTTATTGGCATGCTTGTCATCGCTAAGGACTGGGACGTTTTTCAGGATTAAAAATAAATGGTATGGAGCTAAGCACGGGCAAGATCATAGAGAAAACCCTGGTTTAAACTGGGAGATGAATTTACCTTTCAGCGGGACAATAACCTAAATCACAAGGCCAAATCTATGCTGGAGTTGCTTACTAAGAAGACAGTGAATGTTCCTGAGTGGCCAAGTTACAGTTTTGACATAAATCTACTTGAAAATCTATGGCAAGACCTGAATATGGTTGTCTAGCAATGATCAACAACCAATTTGGCAGAGTTTGAAGAAGTTTGAAAAGAATAATGGCAAATGTTGCACAATCCAGGTGTGGAAAGCTCTTAGAGACTTATCCAGAAAGACTCACAGTTGTCATCACTGCCAAAGGTGCTTCTCCAAAGTATTGACTCAGGGGTATGAATACTTATGTTCTGTACCAGTCAAAAGTTTGGGAAAACGTTTTGAGAATGACACAAATATAAATTTTCACAAAGTCTGCTGCCTCAGTTTGTATGATGGCAATTTGCATATACTCCAGAATGTTATGAAGAGTGATCCGATGAATTGCAATTAATTGCAAAGTCCCTCTTTGCCATGCAAATTAACTGAATCCCCCCAAAAACATTTCCACTGCATTTCAGCCCTGCCACATAAGGACCAGCTGACATCATGTCATTGATTCTCTCGTTAACACAGGTGTGAGTGTTGACGAGGACAAGGCAGGAGATCACTCTGTCATGCTGATTGAGTTTGAATGACAGACTGGAAGCATAAAAAGGATGCTGTTGCTTGGAATCATTGTTCTTTCTCTGTCAACCATGGTTTCCTGCAAGGAAACACGTGCAGTCATCATTGCTTTGCACAAAAAGGGCTTCACAGGCAAGGATATTGCAAAATCAACCATTTATCGGATCATCAAGAACTTCAAGGAGAGAGGTTCAATTGTTGTGAAGAAGGCTTCAGGGCGCCCAAGAAAGTCCAGCAATCGCCAGGACGTCTCCTAAAGTTGATTAAGCTGCAGGATTGGTGCACCACCAGTACAGAGCTTCCTCAGGAATCGCAGCAGGCAGGTGTGAGTGCATCTGCACGCACAGTGAGGAGAAGACTTTCGGAGGATGGCCTGGTGTCAAGAAGGGCAGCAAAGAAGCCACTTCTCTCCAAGAAAAACATCAGGGACAGACTGATATTCTGCAAAAGGTACAGGGACTGGACTGCTGAGGACTGGGGTAAAGTAATTTATTTTCCACCATAATTTGCTAATAAATTCATAAAAAATCGTACAATGTGATTTTCTGGATTTTTTTTCTCATTTTGTCTGTCATAGTTGAAGTGTACCTATGATGAAAATTACAGGCCTCTCTCATCTTTTTAAGTGGGAGAACTTGCACAATTGGTGGCTGACTAAATACTTTTTTGCAACCACTGTAGTAACCAAAAAAGTGTTAAGCAAATGAAAATATATGTTATATTTGAGATTCTTTAAAGTAGCCACCCTTTGCCTTGATGACAGCTTTGCACACTCTTGGCATTGTGCCTCGTTAAAAGTTCATTTGTGGAATTTCCTTCCTTCTTAATGCATTTGAGCCAAAAGGTTGTGTTGTGACAAGGTAGGGGTGGTATACAGAAGAGAGCCCTATTTGGTCAAAGACCAAGTCCATATTATTGCAAGAACAGCTGAAATAAGTAAAAAGGAACAACAGTCATTACTTTAAGACATTAAAGACCATTTGGAACATTTCAAGAACTTTGAACGTTTCCTCAAGTGCAGTCGTAAAAACCATCAAGCTCTATGCTAAAATTGGCTCTCATGAGGACCGCCACAGGAAAGGAAGACCCAGAGTCACCTCTGCTGCAGAGGATAAGTTCATTAGAGCCTCAGAAATTGCAGCCCAAATAAATACTTCACAGAGTAACAGACACATCTCAACATCAACTGTTCAGAGGAGACTGCGTGAATCAGGCCTCGAATTGCTGCAAAGAAACCACTACTGAAGGACACCAATAAGAGGAAGGACTTGCTTGGGCCAAGAAACACAAGCAATGAACATTAGACCAGTGTAAATCTGTCCTTTGGTTTGATGAGTCCAAATTTGAGATTTTTGGTTCTAACCGCTGTGTCATTGTGAGACGCAGAGTAGGTGAACGGATAAACTCTGCATGTGTATTTCCCACCTTGAAGCATGGAAGAGGGGGTGGGATGGTGTGGGGGTGCTTAGAATTCAAGGCACACTTAACCAGCGTGGCTACCACAGCATTCTGCAGCGATACGCCATCCCATCTGGTTTGCGCTTAGTATATCATTTGTTTTTCAACAGGACAATGACCCAACACACCTCCATGCTGTGTAAGGGCTATTTGAACAAGAAGGAGAGTGATGGAGTGCTGCATCAGATGACCTGGCCTCCACAAGCACCTGACCTTAACCCAATTGAGATGTTTTGGGATGAGTTGGACCGCAGAGTGAAGGAGAAGCATCCAACAAGTGCTCAGCATATGTGGGAACTCCTTCAAGATTGTTGGAAAAGCATTCCAGGTGAAGCTGGTTGAGAGAATGCAAAGAGTGTGTAAAGTTGTCATCAAGGCAAAGGGTGGCTACAAATGAAGAATCTCAAATATAAAATATATTTTGATTCGCTTAACATGTTTTTTGTTACTACATGATTCCAAATGTTATTTCATAGTTTTGATGTCTTCACTTTTATTCTACAATGTAGAAAATAGTACAAATAAATAAAAACCATTGAATGAGTAGGTGGGTCCAGACTTTTGACTGGTACTGTAAATTAGACATTTCTGTATTTCATTTGAAAAAAAAATGCACACATTTTTAAACATATTTTCACTTTGTCATTATGGGGCGTTATTTGTAGAAAAAAAATATTGAATAGATTTTGAATTCAGGCTGTAACAACAAAATGTGGAATAAGTCAAGGGGTAAGAAAACTGTCTGAGGGCACTATTGGGTAACAATTCCCTGGTTAATATTGTAATTATTTATTTAACTAGGCGAGTCAGTTAAGAACAAATTCTTATTTACAATGACACCCTACCCCGGCCAAACCCGGACGACCCTGGGCCAAGTGTGCGCAGCCCTATGGGACTCCAAATCACGGCTGGATGTGATACAGCCTGGATTCGAACCAAGGACTGTAACAACGCCTCTGCCACTGAGATGCAGTGCCTTAGACCGCTGATGATATGTACACTATTTTGAGGCCTTGGTGCTCCATGTCCAACCCACATTTCCCCCTTTAAATAGTTTAATTTCTTGTCTATTCACAGGGGAAGACTGGACAGAGCCTGTTAGACCCCCACCTGTGCCGGGTGAGTTGATAGAAATGCCTACTTAGGTCTATTCCGTTCGATTTAGGAACCTATTTTTCTGACAGCGTTTTTTTTTTTTGGGGGGGGGGGGTATCTTTCCAACCTTTGTAGTACCTCCAATTTGATAAAAACCAGATTTTGCACCTTGAACTTTGCCCCCTGTTTAGAACGTAAGAAGCGTTACCCAAGACACTGTTATCAAGTCAGGGTCTTCTCAGCCTTGGTCTTTTTAGACATGATCAACCTAAGGCCATCAACCTTCGACAAGTCTGAGAGTCGTTTTTGACCTGTGTGACATCAGTGCTGAGGAAGTTACTCTGAAAATGAGAGTCGTTTTTGACCTGTGTGACATCAGTGCTGAGGAAGTTACTCTGAAAATGAGAGTAGTTTTTGACCTGTGTGACATCAGTGCTGGGGAAGTTACTCTGAAAATGAGAGTAGTTTTTGACCTGTGTGATATCAGTGCTGAGGAAGTTACTCTGAAAATGTAGTTTACCAAGCTACCAATTACTTCACACTGGAAGAAATTAAGCTACACTAAAGCTACCCTTAACAAATATAGTTTACTGAACTAAAGATACTTCAAAAAGTAGTTCACTACATCCAAACTACTTTGTGAAAATGATCATCCCTAAATCTGAAATGTCATAGATTTACATTGCAAAACCAGTTCACTCTGTAGTCAGATGTTAACAGAATGTGTAATTTAGCCTATTAGGCAGGTCAGGTGTCAAACAAACAAGGAAATTCTTGCCTAGAAGCATTGTGTAGTTCTAGTAATTAACTATACCACTGCATGGCAAAACAGTAATTGACTAATGAATACACTACCAAGATTTGAATTTAGTTCAACTACCACAAAGCTACTGCAAAATGTAATTAAATGACTTGTTGAACTGCATATATTTCATTACTCCCCAACACTGTGTGATATACTAAAATACAACAGCTAGCGTATATCATGTGTCATAATGACATTTACAGTTCAGTAGATTGACATTTATCAACGTGGCGTGATGGAGAACGCTCCCCATAACCACACTGACTCCCCTTCTTCACAACCCTCCATATGTATCTCCTTCCTTCCTGCCCCCCTCCCTCGGTTTCTTTATTTCTCACTCTCCCTCTCTTTTTCTCTTTATTTGTTCTCTCACTTTTGAATCTTTATCTCTCTTCCTCCCTCTATCCCTCCCTCTCTTTCTCTTTCTCTCTCTCTCTTTCTCTCCCTCTTTATCTCTCCCTCCCTCTCTTTCTCTCCCTCCCTCTCTTTCTCTCCCTCCCCCTCTTTCTCTTTCTCTCCCTCTCTTTCTCTCCCTCTTTATCTCTCCCTCCCTCTCTTTCTCTCCCTCCCTCTCTTTCTCTCCCTCCCTCTCTTTCTCTTTCTCTCCCTCTCTTTCTCTCCCTCTTTATCTCTCCCTCCCTCTCTTTCTCTCCCTCCCTCTCCCTCTCTTTATTTCTCTTTGTCTCTCTCTCCTCTCTCCCATTTCTTAATTATCAGACAGACAGGCTACAAAGTAGAGATCCTTAAATTCAAAGCCTTCAGGGAATCGTGTACATACTTGAAGTCAAGAACGAAAGGCAAAGCCTGATGCCGAGTTTATAACAACTTTATTGAAGCATTGTAATAATTTATAAGTTACTGAATATGGCTTCTTGATGATATGAACTGTTATGTGTTTTTCTACACTAGTATATTTCGTCACCTTATATAATATGGACATTATTGTAAAATATCATCTTAAAGACTTATCTTCCTAAATACAGGTTGAATAAATAAATACTAAATCATGTATTTATAAAGTGTTTTTTTTAAATAAACATTTGTTTTTTCAGTCTGTTGATTCTAGATCCAGTTGGGACCTGGAGAGAGCGACAGATCCACGCAACATGGCAACTCACAGGAGAAACTGTGACAAGACTTAATGTTGAGGTGAGTAAGCCAAGGTTTTTTGTGAAGACTCCTGTGATGTGGTCTTTAGCTGGAGGATTAATTGGTCAGTTCAGAATATAAAACTATGAAACATGGATCCCTGTTTGCCTATTGGTGAGTCCATCATAAATACACTGGCTGCCTGGAATAGACTCATGTCCATCCACGTTGCCTTGAGGTGAAGTCTTTAACAATGTAGCCTCTTCTAGAATGAGTAGGCCCTTGACAGTGCACTGTGGCTTAGCTCCACTACCACGAGAAGGCACACACACATTTGTTTTACTTTTCTTGTGGATACCAAACAATTGATTCCCATTTCAAAACCTAACCCCTAACCCCTAACCCTAAACCTAAACCTAAACCTAACCCTAAATCTAACCCTAAACCTAACCCTAACCTTAACCTCAAACCCAAATCCAAACCTAACCCTTAACCCTAATTGTAACCTTAACCCTATAGCTAACCCCTAAGCCTAAAATAGCCTTTTTCCTTGTTAAAATGTTCACTTGTTTTTTTGCTATCCTTGTGAGGACTTCTGGTCCCCACAAGGATAGTAAAACCATGAACACGCACACACACAATGGAATGAAATACTATATAAGAATAAGTACTATCATCTCTCCCAGTCATTCTGGAAAATCCATTTCCATATTTGTTTCTCCTGTTGACTGTGTGGACAAACGAGGGCCTGTTTGATGTGTTCAGAGCTGCAGCACAGATGCCACAGTTTCAGCTATGCTGGACGTCATCTCACTGATGCTTCTCGGAAAACAGAAAAAACACCATGTGCAGTGCACCACCTCTAAAATTAGCGTGCAGCACATGAAGAAAAAAAGACAAAAAGAAGAAGAAAGAAAGAGTCACAAGCGCCCCACCCTGCCTGGCGAGAGGCCGGGGCCGAGATCTCCCATAGCGACGGACGGAGCACTTCGCTTCATCAAAGGTGCACGGCACGCCGCACACTTTCCAAATACAGCACCGCCAGAAATCTGGAAATCTGATTTCAGAACCCTTATGATTTTGGTTGTTGGGGCTGCAGATACTTTTGGTGTGGTTTGCACACAGCTAAACGAATGGGCCTGCCATGCCAGTTAGAGAGGGAGAGTCCCTCTCTCCCTCTCTCTCTATGTTATTCTCATCAGTTCTGCAGCCGTTCTGTTGTGTGTAAACAAAAACAGAGAAGCACACCTTTAACTTATTTACCAGATGCTCAGAAAAGGAAGAAAATAACCAGCTTTGAGTTTGGAGAGGGATTTAGTTTGAGGCCTGTGTAGCAGGTGAAGGAGGACCCCTTTAAACCAAGCATATCTCACACCGCATATCTCACAGTTGTTTTTAGCTAAACCATAATACATGGGCATAACAGAAATATACACACACAGTCTTATCAGACAGTCTTATCAGACAGTGTGCAGTGCTCATGGTAGTCTACCCTAATAGAACTGAGGAGTTTCACTCTGCGTTGTCACAAACAGCTTATGGCAAAGTGACAAGTCTGCTAGTCAGAGCTGTGGTAGAAGTGAGTCATAGTAGATCATTACTGTGACCTCTAACCTTGGTCCCCTAGGAGAGGAAGGGGAGGAGGTAGGGTGGGGTGGAAGGGGGGGTTGCTGATATAAACCTGGCCCTAAAGCGAGCCCCTGGGGGGTGAGAAACACTGGCTGACACAGAGTACCGGAACCAAGTGGAGTTGGATTAGGGGGCAAGGGGGGCAACATTCAGGAGTACACCCCACGTGTCCCCCACCCTGGGAGCAGTATTTCCCCCCAATCCAATGAAAGGTTTATAGACTGTAGCTATAAAGGCAAACCATTAAATCTAACATTGTTTTAACACAGGCATTTTCTTCCAACCCCCTCTCCCCTCTTCCGACCTAAAAGTGTTGGCAGTTCAGGTTTTTTGGGGGGGGGGGGGGTGTAAAGTTTTACTGTTGAACATTTAGTTGATTTTCATCACATTTTCATTAACTTTGTCAGCGAAGTGACTTCCTCCTGAAGTCCATTAAAATGGTGCGCTGTGGCAAGGTAGGGAGGGAGGCAGAGAGGGAGGGGAGAGGGAGGGGAGAGGGAGGGAGGGAGGCGGCCAGGTAGAAAGGCACGCAGACAGGCTGAAAGGCAGGGAGGCAGGCAGGCAGGCAGGGAGGCGGGCAGGTAGAAAGGCACGCAGACAGGCTGAAAGGCAGGGAGGCAGGCAGGCAGACAGGCAGGGAGGGAGGGAAGCAGGGAGGGAGGGAGGCAGGCAGGCAGGCAGGCAGGCAGGCAGGCAGGCAGGCAGGCAGGCAGGCAGGGAGGCAGGTAGGTAGGCAGACAGGGAGGCAGGCAGGCAGGGAGGCAGGCAGGCAGGCAGGCACGCACGCAGACAGGCTGAAAGGCAGACAGGCTGAAAGGCAGACAGGGAGGCAGGCAGGCAGGTAGGCAGACAGGGATGTAGGCAGGCAGGGAGGGAGGGAGGGAGGGAGGGAGGGAGGGAGGGAGGGAGGGAGGGAGGGAGGCAGGCAGGCAGGCAGGCAGGCAGGCAGGCAGGCATACGGGTGGTGCTACTGGCAGGGCTATAGGGGGGGACCATGTGCTGCTCTGAGTTCTGTGGTTGGGGTCTACACTACAGAAATGGACACCAGATGAGAACTCTCGGGGGAACGGATGCAAGGTAAAATAAAATAACATGTGTAGGCCAGGGGATTGAAACTGATGGACCGGAACTGCTTTAGCACAAAATGGCTGCTTGTTGCATCACCCAGGTGGGTGCTGGGTAAGATTAGGTATTAGGTCATCTTTTTACTGAGGAATGTAATAGTTTTTCTTAAATATTTGTGTTTTGCTATATTTTACTTGTTTTATATTGTATTAGATTTTTGTTTTTGTCTCATGAAATTGTATATGCAGGACTTCCTTGTGAAAAAGAGACTGGTCTCAATGGTGACTCCCTGCTTAAATAAAGGTTAAAAAAATAAAAATAACATCTGTCTGTTGCACAATGACTTCTCAATATACACAATGGCAGAACATCAGAGACTGAGTGAAAGTTGTTATCTTAGGACTTAGGGGCTTAAGGATAAGACATTTCACCATTATACAGACGTTTGGAAATGGAACTCCGGTACTATTAAACCATAGATGAACTTAAGTTGAAAGCTTATATTTGTTCAAATGGATTGTTTCCCCACAAGAAAAAGCCTACCAGAAAAGTCTTTGCTGATTGAAAAAACAACCATGTTGGGCTGCTCTCTGCCAGTGAGTGCATGCATGTGTCTGAGTTTAAAACCAACATTCCATGGTTCCAATGTGCGCTCGTATAAAAAACATTATATTTAGAGCTTCTTGAGCTGCCTTGTGTTCCGTTCCAAACTCTGTCTAATGCAAACACAGCAGAAAACAGTCTGTCAAACTCCACAACCTTTCCTCTCTCGTTCTCTCTCGCTCTCTCTTTTTCTCACTCTCTCATTATCTACCCCGCCAGTGTGGCTCCGGTATGTATTTCATCTGTCTCTTTTAGGACTATTCCCAGTCACTCCATGTAGGCTAGTGATTGCATTACTTCTCTGAGAACAATAAAAGTATTTAGATATTAATTCTAACCTTTATGTCTGTGCTCTGTCTTGGACATGTGATATGTTTTGTTTTTGCCATCCCATCCTGCCATTATCTGTCCATATGAATAAAATATGAGCATTAATCCCATTGTTTGTCACTTGGAGTGTTGTTCGTTAGTGTTCATTCATTCTAAAGCCCTGTTTATACCTGGTGCTAACATGGGTCCTTTGTCCTGATCTTGTCTATATTCTTATTGTGCCAACCTTTACAGAAATATGTCTACATATAGTATTAAAATGTGTCTGTTATCCGTCCATTGTATCTGCATTGTGGACATATTTCCTGGTCCCTTCCTTTATGCTAATTATTTCACAGCTTTTCTTTCAAAATCATATTTATTTATCTATCGTTAGACACATATTGATGTAATCAGTCAATGGTGCCACCTGTCAAAGAATTTAGAGGGTGGAATAATGATCATTTAAATAGTTTCACTGTCCAGATTGATTTACACTTGTAAGATATCTAGACGTGTCTGACTACCTCTGATCACAATCAGATCAGTTTTTTTATTGTCAAAAAACGTGGGCACAATCAGAATGTGGACAAGATCAGGACAAAGGACGCAAGTTAGAACCAGGTATAATGGAGCTTAACAGAACTATTCCCACTGTTGCCAAAACCACAACAGAAGAAGGCAGCCAAAAGCGGGACAATGTGCCTGAGCATGTGCATATGGAACAGGGACACCTGTGTCTGTGTGTTTGTCTGTTTGTCTTTCTTAATTAAAGCAGCTGTAGTCCTTGTGTCTTGCTGAGGGCCCATTGTGTCTGTCTGATAGCTTGCAGCCTGTCATGTCTCAAATCGCACAGTCAACAAACTCAGAGCACAGCACAGCCCAGCACAGCACAGCCCAGCACAGACACAATACAAATCCCTCACACACTGACACACAACTCAGCTTGTTGGTTTTCTTTCTCTCTCTCCCTACTTCCCCCTTCTCTCTCTTTCTCTCAAGTTAAGAAAATGAACTATTCCCAGGGGTTCATTTTTACCTCTGGTTTCCTTTCCAGGGATCTGTGCAATGCCATGTAAACCTACTGGAGGAAAACATCTCGCTGTGTTTTCCCAGTCCTCCCCAGAGACCTTATAACATCTGTATAGATGTAGCAGCCTTGGACCCTTCTGTGATTCTGTACCCCACTGCAGACCATTACATCACTTACACTGACCCTTTCAAAACACACCGCCAGGCTCCAGTTACTGTACGTTTATCATAAGAGGTGTAAATGCTTCATCTTGGCATCCACTGTTAGAGAGTTAGCTTTTAACCTTGTCTTCTCTGTTATTTTGTGGCTAATTTATGTGGGAGAGGTTCTGCTACTTTTGACCCCGTGACATCCTTAGTTTGATTTGAATGCTTTTAAACACGAATTGGAAAGTCAGCTGGACAAGTGTGGACAATTGGAGCAACCAAAGTGTTTTCTCATGATAAATACACATTATTTATTTACAAATAAAGTGGTTATAATAGAAATAAATACAAATAAAAATCTGAGCATTGTACTTCATGTGGTATTGCACCCATTTCGAAAAGTGTACATCAGAAATACATTTTCAAAACCAGTAAAGGATTATTCCTCTGAGTAAAATATTTATTTTTTTCCCAACTTTAAGTAGACATAAATATATTCATATATATTTGTTTTTTAATCTTCTTCCAAAATAGCTATGTTTGTGTCTTTTCTGTCATATAAATAAACATCTTCATTGGGAAACCGGGTGTCCATATAACCTCCCTCTCTCTCTCTTTCTGAATCTCTCCATCCCTCCATCCTTCTGTCTCGGTGTGTCTCACCGGCAGCCACACCCCTCCACCACCATGTCCTGGTAGTTTTTGAGGATGACCTTCTCATACTCGTCCAGATAGAGCAGTGATATGGGGCTGAGCTCTGTGGGCACGCAGCACGCCCGGGGGATGTTGGAGTTCACAGAGTTGACCAGCGTCTGAACAATGGCGTGGTTGGTGGAGTTGAGGTGGTCGGCCAATGGGAAGGGGCACTCCCCGTGGCAGTAGAAGGCATGGTAGCCAGGGGGTGCAACTATCCACTCATTCCAGCCCACGTCGCTGAAGTCCACGTAGAGGGCATGTCTGCGGCAGTTGGCCTTGTGTTGGTGCTTCTTCCTCTGTTTCCTGTGGCCTGCTGCCTGTCTCTTGTCCCTGTGTAGCACCGCATTCCCCTGCCTGTCATGACCATAGGTCACCAGCAGGGGGCGAGCCTGGGGCCATGAGTCCTGGTCCCCGTGGAGGGAGCGGCTTACCCTGACGTGTCGTCTCTGTCTTTGGCCCTCTTCGCCCTCCAGGGTGTCTGGGTGGAGCATCTCAACCAGGAAGCCGTGGTTGTGGCGCCCCCCGGAGGTCCACTGTGACACGGCGGGGCTGACGTCAAAGCTCTCCCAGCGGCTCAGAGAGTCCTGCACCAGCCGCGTGTCCAAGAGGCGTGTCAGGGGTTCCCCACTGGGAGACGCAGGGGCTCCAAACACCTCGTACACGTTGATACGATGGAAGCCACCAGAACTGGTCCTGGAGCTGTTACTGCTGTTTTGACTGGTGTTACTGGTGGGAGCTGCTGTGGCCCCCAGGACCTGGTCCCTGTATACCCGGAGCTCTGCAGAGGTGATAAGCTCTTCTCCAGGGATGGAGGTGAGGTTGAAGAAGAACTGCTGGGTTGTCCTGCCCTTCAGACTGGCCAGAGCCTCCATGGACTCTACAAGAGAGGAGAAGGAGAGAGCTAGGGTCAGTGGATGATGTTGACATAGACATTTATGTCTAAGATCAGGACATGCTTTTTTTTACTGCAAAGGTTGTGTTGATAAAGGTGGTAGAGTAACTCTGTGGAGAAAGTTACTGGGAATGGAGGACAGCCACTAATGATACAGTGCTCACACGGAGAGCATGCTGCAATGTAAACAAATGTAGAGGCAAACATGTATGTCTTTATAGATTATACAGGAACAGGGAAGAAGATTGACAAAGGTTTACTGTCCTGACAAACTGGTATTCTTTCCACAGAGACATAGTTGTCATTCATGTCATCATACACACACTCACTAAATCCAGTGGAGGCAAAAGCTAACAGTTATAACCATCCAGCTGCAATATGGTCAGATTCATAGATTTCATCAGAGTAAATGTCATGACATCAAAGCAGTGGTGTTCCAATGTTGATAAGATCTAGCAAAGACCAGTGATAGCATCTAACCATTATGCATGCGAGGCCACTAAATGCCATGGAGAATGTGCTGCCCTTTAGGATGTGGCTGCTACATGATGGAGTGCTGTTATTATTGAATGTGTGGAAAAAGGAATTGTCGTCCATCATGGAATCATCAAAGCTAGATTATTATGACATAATTACGGGCCATAGGGAAGTATGGCTCATTTATCTGTATGGATCATTTATCTTTATGTTTTTTACACCTTTTTGTAGCAGTCTATACATACACATTTTATTCCTATGTGTATATTTGGCCAGATTGAGAATTAATTACTAACATTAGTGTGTAAAACACATTTCGGAATCATATGTCAATGTCAGCACTTATATTTTCTTGATTGTAGTCAAACTTTTTACATTTACCTTTAAGTGTTTTACAGATGGCACAAAGACATGCTTGTTATCTGTTTGGAGTGGTAAAATAAACACTAACTTTGAACTCAGGGCGTTTTCAAAGAAGGCATTTAGGAAATTCCACCCCCTCATCCTAAATCTCTCTCCAGAAGCACAAAGACCTCAATTAGACCCATCAATCCTTATTGATGTGGGAAAACCCCTTCTCTCTATTTCTCTCCTCTCCTATTTCTCTCTATTTCTCTCCTCCTTTCGCTCCTTCTCCTCCTTCTCTCTATTTCTCTCCTTCAAACCCCTTCTCTCTATTTCTCTCCTTCAAACCCCTTCTCTCTATTTCTCTCCTTCAAACCCCTTCTCTCCTTCTCTCCTTCTCTCTTTCGCCCACTCACTCCAAAATCCCTCTCTCCCCTTCGCTCTCTCTCTATCTCTCTCTGCACCCCAAATCCCCCTCTCTCTCTCTTTAGCTCCAAATCGTTCTCTCTTTTCTCTCCCCTTCCCCTGTCTCCCTCTCTCTCTCTATCCAGAACCTTGCTGTGTGAGTGAAGGAGGTACTGCATGCACTGTGTGAACAACATGTTGGGGCTTGTCTAAGAGTTGTGAGTGTATCAACATTCCTAATTTCTTGGCTCTCTGTGGGCCAAAACAAAAGATAATGGCTAATATCAGGTCCTTCATCTCTGCTATCTATGGCAGCCGTTACTGAGTTAGGCCTGGAAATGTTCTGTTTGGCAAAAATAACTAAATACAATTGAAAACCGATATTACAGAATTGAATTGCCTCTCTGAAATGAATATCACGGAACAGATGTGAAGAATGGATGAGGCTTCAGGCTTTGACATTATGGTTTACATGTGTAGCTACACGTATATTAAACATATAGGACCCCCCACTCTTCCCACCTCTACCATAGGAACAATCAAAATACCCCAAACCGTGCTGCGCTGGAGCATTGGATGAAAAGACAGGAGGATGCAACGGTAAACAACTGAACATGGCTGAAATGTATCCCAAATGGCTACAATTAAGGTCAAGCGGAGGTTTACACTAGTGGAGGGAGTGGTCTCAGTCCCCGTCACCATACCTGTGTGGTTTTGTAGTGTGTCAGTGGTGTTTGTAGTATTTATGTGGTGTTTGTAGTGCCAGTGATGTTTGTAGTATGTCAGTGGTGTTTGTAGTGTTTCAGTGGTGTTTTTAGTGTTTCAGTGGTGTTTGTAGTGTCAGTGGTGTTTGTAGTGTCAGTGGTGTTTGTAGTGTGTCAGTTAGTCCACTGGGTGTCATCCCTACCAGGCCTCAGGAGAGGAGAACTACCAACCAGCCACCCATCCTGACCCAACCACTCCAATGAGTCATTCACTGGGTGGAAACTTTCTTGTGCAGTGCAACACTCAGGAGTCTGTGTAGAAGGCCATCCATAGACACATTGGGCACCGTACACTACTGGAGCTAGAGCCAAAGACAGGTACTATCAGATAGACTGTACAAAAAGCATGAGGGAAAAAGTTTCATGTTTCATTATTAACTGTTCTGGTGTGTTTTGTTGCAGCATTGTAAATGTAGTGCCCAAATGAACTATTTGCCTTGTAACACTAGACTAGAGGGTTAGACATCCTCTGAGCACATGCCTACCTCTCTACCCACTGCTATTATACAACATAGTACAGATACAATACCAAATCAAAAAACACCACCAGAGTTCACATCACCCAAAGAAAATGTCCATTTGTGCCTCCAGTTCAACTCTTGGATCAAATACCTCATATTTATTTGAGCATTTAGACCAATTGGCCCAAACTGAATCAATAATCTGGTCTGCATGTGTTTCTGAGGTATATAAATGTGTAGCTTTAATGTAAAATCACGCAGTCCGCGACGCATATGTAGCTACGTAATAAGTATGTACGCCTAATTACGTGGTTCTATTATTTGAATGTGCGTAATTGCGCATAAAGAGTGCGCATTGAGAGAGCGATTGGAAAAGGATAACGCGCACCCCCAAAACCAGAATGAGTAATGAACTGACTAGTCCTGTCTAAAAATGAGACGGAGCTATGTCTGCCACAGTGGCCTCTGTCATAATGCGTGTGTAGACAGTGTAGTGTAATGTCATGTCGTGTGTTATTGAAGTAGCAGCAGGGCGATGACTATCACTTGCGTACGCACACCGTCCTTTCTTTATCCCTCTCCTGTGGTGCGTGTCTGGAAAAACTGTTTTCAGGGCCCACGCAAACACCATCAATTATTAAGAAACAAATGACCCTTGTGATACCACCCACCACCCTTGATGTTTTGATGCCTGTTATAGCACAGTCAATGGAATGTTCCGGGTAACGGGTTGCATCACTGAATATTTCAGGGATTAGGCTACTTTACACTTCAAAGTTACACATCAAGTACTTCTCTGTCGAACCCCGATAATGAGTTTTACTCGTTACATTGTTAAATTACCCTTTGTTATTTTATGATCTACTTATGAAGGGTGTGTGTCCCTGACGCGTGTCACTCTGTTAGGATATGAGTGGGCCTGTCATAAAAAAAGGGTAATTGCTTTGAAAATCCTCTTCACACTCTGAGTCATGTTTAAATACAGGGTTGCCATGTCTGAGGGAGCAGAGGTGCTCTACGTCGCCAGGTGAAATATGCCACTAATACGTACCTTCGTGGTGAAAGCTTCTAATCGTGTTGGCCTTGCTGGCGGCTCTCTCTGCGTGCCTCCCCATGCTCCGGGGCCGTTTAGTGCTGTGGTCTCCGTTCAACGAATGCATACGGTACAGGTCCACCATGTACTGAGGCACCACAGCCTGTCTGCTCGGGTTTGGCCTCCGCTTAAGTCCGAACATATTGAGGAGCCGCAGCTCGAACTCGTTGAGAAAGTTCTCCGACTGCTCCGGGCTCTGCTTCCCGGACTCACTGTACTTCCTCCGGCCAACCTCGGGGATTAGTCCCGCAGCGCCTCCCAGCAACACCTGAGCCAGCAGCAGTACCATGAGAGAACGAAACACGGCGACCATGGTCAGTTAGTCCCTGCGAGGAGAGGAGAGCAGTTTATGTCAATACACATGCGCCGCCGAAACAGCACACAGACAGCTATCGACAGACATTGGAGCTTCACTGTAAAATTCCTCCCAGCCCAGCTGCGATACATGGTTTCTTCTTCCATATAATAGAAATGTGTAAAAGAAAAGACACGTCACTTTGAAGTAAAGAACATAAAGGTTGGCAATAACATCCCCGCGGGCTATGCTTAGTGAAATAGGGGATTGATCTTTTAACATTATAGCGGCAAAACTAAAACACCAGAATATCAAGGTGAGAAAGTTATGAAAGAGATTTGTCAAACAAAAAGGGGGTGGTAGCCTACAGGAAAGGAGAAATCAAAGAAACTGGAAGAAGACAGAGAGAAGACGGCAGACAAAAAGTCTGCAATTACAGAAGAGATAGTGTTTGGTGGGGGTGTATAAAGGAAATACCACGTAGACCATAGAACACACAAAGCATGACAGAATGTAGGCATCAAAAAGGTTCCAGTAGATACAGTCGTGGCAGCAGTCAGATAGCGCTACAAGCGTCTATTTGGTGAGGCTTTGACGGCAATGTATGACTATAATCATGCGGGATAGAGTTACTTCAAGGGGCTCGCAGGTGTGAGATCTGACGTTCGTATCCTGACCATATGTACCCCACTGCGCAGACAAGACATCAAAACACATCTAGGTCTACATCAAAAGTACATATCCTTAAGATACTACCAGTATACATTTTTGTATGTACAGTATGTTTCGGAATTTATGTACCCCCTCCCGCAAAAAGTTTATGAGAGTTTCTCAACTTTTCCCTAAATATAAAAGTTGTCATTGACTTCAATAATGAATACCTCTAACTTGTTTTACCTGATAAGGAAGCGCTGTGTCCAGTCGTCCTTCCAGCTTTGGGCTCCAATAAATTCCACATTAATTCGTGTTTATTCCACGCTTTTCCTCTGCGAGCGAAAGACAGTCCGTGCACTGCTCCGACCCCGTTCTCTCGCACATATCTCCGCAGCTGGGAATCTGGAGACGTCTTGGTCAATAGAATAAAAAAATCGCCTAAAGTTATATCTATGAGGAGGAAGCAGACTGGTGTAGGCAGGACGGATCTAAGTATAAAGCAGTGTCGTTGAACATCTTCAAATGCGAACTTTTAGATAAAGTTTAGCAGAGACCGGGTGTAGAAGATCAGACTGTATAGTGTGTGGCTGTGGGAGATTAACCTCTCTCTCCTGAGTGCAGCACACTAGCAGTCCAATTGATTGGTGCCTTCTCTTCCCCAACGAGGCTTTTTGTCGTACAGTGATGTCACCAACGCAGAGCTGTCAATCATGTCGATTCCAAAGCACCTCCTGTGCATTTTCAACCAGTCCTGCACCTACAGTAGCCTGCCCAAACTCGCGCTGCTACACAGACCAAATTCTCCTTTAAACCTTTAAATGTGTTTTGACTCTTACAAAATAACTCAAATATGACATTTTCTTTGATTATAGGCCTAAACTTTTATTCGTTCGTGTGATATAACATTGTTAATTTTGACAGCTTCAAAATATCTAACTTTAGGTTTTCTTTTCCTTTCAGAAAATAGGCTACTCATCGTAATGCATTCTTCTAATGTTGGTTCTCATTTCATGCAGAACTAGGCATATTTTTTCATTGTTAATCATAGAGAACAATAACTTGAATCCCATTTTTAGAATTTTAATAAACTGCAACAGTTCAAAAACGAACCTGAGCAAGTGCGCCAACGTGTGGATGGACTATATTAATCTATATTACCCCCCCCCCCCCCCCCCCCCCCCCCCACTCCCACCACACAAACACACACACACACACACACATGCAGGCAGGCAGGATAGGCAATGCTCACCCTGTGATAATTTAATAGAAAAAGAATATAAACAATTGCCATTCTTTTTTTAATGTAATGTTTTTTCTCAATGATTCTGGTGGTTTTTATGCTCAACATCTCAAAATGTGCTAAAACTGCATCAGTCTCTCGGGAAAGGAGTCAGGGTATTCATGCCTTCAAATCGGTGACACTCCAGTCACTGTTAATGGACAGGGTCAGCATAGGTCGCCTTTCTTTGCCTAGCTTGAAGTAGCTTCATTTGTTGCTTTGCTGCACATGCATATTGCCTAAACACGATGTGTGGGTATTGCCTGGGGTAAACTCTGCACATTTGGACGTGTCTACATCATTTGGCGCTGTCATCCCTTGAACTCACACATGGACTATATCGCACTTTAAAAAATGTCTAAATTGGAATAATGTAACTCCTCATTTTGTGTCGGAGTGAAAATGGAAGGACGCCCTGGGGATGCTTCTCCCACAACACCGTGGGCCTGCTGTGTGCATACAGAATCAAATAATGGACGTGGGGTTCTTCTGTGACTCCTGCATTGCTGTCACTGGAGGATCACTCTGAATGACAGACCAATGTACTTCCTTTTCAAGTAAAGGTAGGCCTAAATGCATTTTCTTTTGAAATTTGTACTGCATTTTTCAGTCCTTTCAATTGTTGATATGGACATTTCATAATAACCTTATTTATTATATACACTACCGGTCAAACGTTTTAGAACACATACTTATTCAAGGGTTTTTCTTTATTTTTTACTATTTTCTACATTGTAGAGTAGGGAAAACATCAAAAGTAAGAAATAACAGATATGGAATCATGTAGTAACAAAAAAAGTGTTATTAAAAATTAAATAAAAACATTTATATCTGAGATTCTTCAAAGTAGCCACCCTTTCTTAAATGGGTGACAGGTAGCCTAGGGGTTAGAGCGTTGGATTTGTAACCGAAAGGTTGCAAGATTGAATCCCGTAGGTGACAAGGTAAAAATCTGCCATTCTGCCCCTGAACAAGGCAGTTATGCACTGTTCCTAGGCCGCCATTGAAATTAAGAATTTGTTCTTAACTGACTTGCCTAGTAACATTTTTAAAATGACAGCTTTGCACACATGCATTCTCTCAACCAGCTTAATCTGGAATGCTTTTACAACAGTCTTGAAGGAGTTCCCACATCTTCTGAGCAATTGTTGGCCGATTTTCCTTCACTCTGCAGTCCGAATCATCCCAATCCATCTCAATTGGGTTGAGGTCGGGGGATTGTGGAGGCCAGGTCATCTGATGCAGAATTCCATCACTCTCCTTCTTGGTCAAATAGCCCATCACAGCCTGGAGGTGTGTTTTGGGTCATTGTCCTGTTAAAAAACAAATGATCGTCCCACTAAGACCAAACCAGATGGGATGGCGTATTCCTGCTGAACTCTATGGTAGCCATGCTGGTTAAGTGTGCCTTGAATTCTAAATAAATCACAAAACATTTCGTGTTTTTTTTTCAATTTCAGTTTCACTTACTTAGCTAGCAAATGCAGCTAGCTAGTTTAGCCTACTGAAACACCCTGCTCAAAACAGAGGGATGCTATGTTAGCTAGTTACTTTAGCTAATATGGTGACAACATTGTAGGCTGTTTGTAGAGGTTTGGCTTGGAAAATATTTTTCGCTTGGTCACATACAGCTGTTTTGTTGTGCATTGAAGTCCACAAGCGAAGGGAAGAGAAGGAATACAACATGGTTGTTATGAGAATGAGCTCTGTTTACGCATGATCAGGGGTGTATTCATTCCACCGTTTTGTTGAAAAACTTTCTTAAACGGAATCAAACAGGTTGTAGCAACAGGTTGTAGCAACCTCATGATGGGTATAGGGCAAATTTGAGTATCATGTCGTAGCCTTAACCTATTGATGTTACAATGAACTGGGTGAATGAAATATGAATAATGAATAAGGCCATGCTCATGAAAAAAAGTGGTCCTTCCTCATCTTAAACAGCACTGACCGCCACTGCTGTGGATGCTACATTGATCTGTCTGATCTGTTTTTTTTATTTATCCTTTATTGAACTAGGCAAGTCAGTTAAGAAAAAAATCCTATTTACAATGACGGCCTCTTCCGGCCAAACCCTAACCCGGACGACGCTGAGCCAATTGTGCACTGCCCTATGGGACTCCCAATCACGGCCGGTTATGATACAGCCTGGAATCGAACCAGGATCTGTAGTGACGCCTCTAGCACTGAGATGCAGTGCCTTAGACCGCTGCGCCATTTGGTGAAAATTGTTAGTACATTTCGCTTTGTAGCCTATGTGTAACGTATACACTAGGAGTCAGGATGCAGGTACAGAAGGTGATTTTAATCATGAGAATCAGCAGATAAACAAAACAGGAGAAGCGTACTGAACGTGAACAAAACCGATACTGCCTTAAGACTGAGGCTACTGAGAGATAAATAAAGGGGAAGTAATCAAGGTAATGATGAAGTCCAGGTGTGCATAACGATGGGGAGCAGGTGTGCATAACGATGGTTGCCATGACCGTTGGTTAGTAGACCGGCGATGTTGAGCGCCGGAGAGAGGGAACGAGAGTAGGCGTGACACTATGTCACTCCGGTTGTTGAAGCTATCTGTTGTATGGTGAACTTGGGCTTCATCAAGGTTTATTTGTGAGTAAATCTGGCTTTGATAATAGCCAGTGCCTACCCAGCCACCGACCTCACCGCACGTCACTGACACACACATGCACACGCACAAACACAGCAAACATTTACAGCCTTGCACAGTAGCATATGGAAAAGCATTTCATTGTTTTACTTTTACCCCCAAAGTCATGGTATCCTTGGTAGTTACAGTCTTGTCTCATCGCTGCAACTCCCGTACGGACACGGGAGAGGCGAAGGTCGAGAGCTGTGCGACAGAGCCTAACCCAGAACCTCTAGTGACACAGCTAGCACTGCGATGCAGTGCCTTAGACCACTGCGCCACTCGGGAGGCCAGCATAAGGAAAAATACAATACAATTGTATGTGACAAAATTGGCAGAGTACTACCCAATATTGTAGAACCTGCCTGTAGTCGTACTGTTCTCAATTGTAAATACAGTGTTGATACTTCCTGTGTCTCAGATCCCTATGGATGATTGATTAACATGTGTTCATTCCTGGATTAAGCATGTTTGACTATTGGATTAAAACTAATTGACAATGAGCTGGGAAATGTGTTGTTTTGGGTAGATTAGGGGGATTAGGATCTGTAGCGACTGCCTGTCCTGTCCTGATCCCTCAGCGCTGACCTCTGAACTTTACTCTTAGCTGGAACTGGTATCCCTCCTCTCCTGTCCTTTGTCCTGGGAAAAGGGACAAGACAAAGATGCACCAAGTCCATAGTCTTCTCCAGGCTGAACCCATTCAGTTTGAAAATATTCATTGATTGCCTGATAAAATGAACTGTGGCAGTGTTTCAGTCTAGTCAGGTCAAGGTCAACCCTGAAACACTGTGTTTATTGATGGTTTACTTAATTTCGGAGAAGTTGTTTCTCTCGTCACGTGGGTTCCAACAAGCTCATCCATTTCTCATAGAGTAGATATGGTCAGTTACCAGCCCCCAGCAGCATAGTGCAGTTAGGGGGAAGAGAAACTGGGGTCCATCATTGATGTGTGGTGTTAGCTGTATACAAGCCTGTGGCCTTTACTCAACAGCCATGATGTTAGCGACATCTCCATATGAAGACCCCTCATTGATTACAGCTAGTTATTTCCCTTAAGTGATGAGGGTAGGGCGGATGGTTGTGTTGTGACCAAAGCAATGGGCCTGTTTTGTTTGCTGAGATGTCACTAGATTAAACCTCATTGAGATCAGAAGATATCTTTGTCTGCTTCCAGGACAATAACATTTTATGAAGGATAAGCCCCTGGATCATCTATTGAAAGATTCAAATACAGTAGGAGCTGATGGAGCATACATACCTTCTCCCTGACTGACTGGCTGGTTGACTGACTGGTTTACTGGCTGTCTGTCTTACTGGCTTACTGACTGACTGGCCGACTGACTGACTCACTGACTGACTGGCTGGCTGGCCGACAGACTGGCTGACTCGCTAACTGACTGGCTGACTGACTGGCTGATGCTTTAAGCTCTGAATGTCTTGGAACTCTTCCTCTCTGGCCTGCTTTACTTCTGTCTCTCATTCTGTTATCTTCCTCTTTCTCTTGGTTAACAATGACAATTACATCTGATACTGACGGCAAAGCTGACGACAAAGCTCATTTATTCATCTGGGGACCCATTCATTCATTCATTTACAGAAACACACAACCTGGATGTGTCATAACACACGTAATGATATAATTGATGCAAAATAAACTACATTTTCTACATTGTTCTCTGTCCCTGATTGCCACATTTGGGTCCATTCTGTTGCCAAAACAGCCCTCTGTGGTGCTCTAAACTGCCAGCTAAAAGCTGTTAGTATTTAGATGCCTTAGATAGAAGGATAAGGTGGTCTCTCACACAGTGACCTGTGACTATCTTTAATTATCCAAGGAGAGGATTAGAAGGGGAGAAAGAGAGGGTTTATCTGATCCCTGCTTTCTGTGTGTGTGCATCCATGCGTGCATGCGTGTGTGTTTGCGTGTATGTGCGTGTGTGTTTGTGTTGGCACAGCTTGTGACAGGTAGAGAGTAATGTGTCCAGCACCCTAGCAGCCTCCCTAGGGAAGTAATCCCCTCCTCTCAGTCCAATCCAGCAGACCACACAGCTCTCTGGGTTCTGGAGTCACTCTGAGCTTCATTCACTAGTTGGTATCATTGTCTGCAGAGAAAGTAGTTATCTACTGAGGTTATCTAGAATTAGATCATTCTTTTGTTGGTTGAAAAGAACAGTAAACTGCAAACCCCACCAGCCCTTGGTAATGAAACAAGACGGGTGGGGAGATAACATATCAAGCTTACATGAACGACCCACTGGTGATCAGATCCAGAGGTTAACCAGTTACAGACCCTGGTTATGAAACTGCACAAGCTTTTAGAATCCCGTTTGCCTCTATAAAGTTATCAGTTAGCTCTGTAACCTTTACAGTATAGATATCATTTAACTTTGAATACATGGTGCTTAACTCTGGCAGAATTCACAAATAGGGGTTTTGAAGTAATATACAGCTCTTGGCATGAGTGTTGTAAGAGTTGGGTTTATCTCTCACGTGTCTCTGTTTTGATTCTGGACCTAGAGGGCCACAGCTACAGGGCCTGTCTGTCAGTCAGGACTAGAGAAGGCACAAATCTCTCAGCCCGTTGGGCCTGTCTGTCAGTCAGGACTAGAGAAGGCACAAATCTCTCAGCCCGTTGGGCCTGTCTGCCAGTCAGTCTAGAGAAGGCACAAATCTCTCAGCCCGTTGGGCCTGTCTGTCAGTCAGGACTAGAGAAGGCACAAATCTCTCAGCCCGTTGGGCCTGTCTGTCAGTCAGGAATAGAGAAGGCACAAATCTCTCAGCCCGTTGGGCCTGTCCTGTATTTCACGTGACTGACCTGTCTGTCTGTCTGTCTCTATGATGAACTGACCCATGCCATTGGAAATCATTCTGCCTGTGTGAGCATAGTGAGCACGAAGCAAGGACACACGCAGGGGGCTAAAGTTCAGCTCTGTCGCAGACCAGAACTCCAGGCTCGGGGCTGTTGTCGTCACACCAAACTCACACTGACCTGAGTTCACGTCAGCCGTGACATTTGGTGATGCTTGATGTGAACTTAGGTCAACTGTCAACCTTTAAGACCGGTGTTGGACGTCATGTTCGTTTATAGTTTGGTGCTCAATCTTTCACAAAGGGACAGATATGCCAGACAAAATGTATGTTCTTCAGTAGCTTTTGATGAAATTTGAAAAAAATCATGAACTCTAGCCTTGTATTGTGCTGTACACAGGAGGCTGCTGAGGGGAGGATGGCTCATAATAATGTCTGGAAGGAGGTACATGGAGGGGTATCAAACACAAGAAAACCATTGATGTGTTCGGTACCATTCCATTTATTCTGTTCCAGACATTACTATTAGCCCGTCCTCCCCAATTAAGGTGCCACCGGCCATCTCTGCCGTACACATAGCATTATTTAATGCCATTATCTTCTCCTCCGTTCTCCCCTCCTCTCCTCTATTCTCCTCTATTCTCCTCTCCTCTATTCTCCTCTCCTCTATTCTCCTCTATTCTCCTCTCCTCTATTCTCCTCTCCTCTATTCTCCTCTCCTCTATTCTCCTCTATTCTCCTCTATTCTCCTCTCCAGTATTCTCCTCTCCTCTATTCTCCTCTCCTCTATTCTCCTCTCATCGATTCTCCACTATTCTCCTCTATTCTCCTCTCCTCTATTCTCCTATATTCTCCTCTCCTCTATTCTCCTCTATTCTCCTCTCCTCTATTCTCCTATATTCTCCTCAATTCTCCTCTCCACCTTTATCCTCTATTCTCCTCTCCTCTAATCTCCACTCCACGAGTCTCCTCTCCTCTATTCTCCTCTCCTCTATTCTCCTCTATTTTCCTCTATTCTCCTCTATTCTCCTCTCCTCTATTCTCATCTATTCTCCTCTCCTCTATTCTCCTCTATTCTCCTCTCCTCTATTCTCCTCTATTCTCCTCTCTTCTATTCTCCTCTCCTCTATTCTCCTCTATTCTTCTCTCCTCTATTCTCCTCTCCTCTATTCTCCTCTCCTCTATTCTCCTCTATTCTCCTCTATTCTCCTCTCCAGTATTCTCCTCTCCACTATTCTCCTCTATTCTTCTCTCCTCTATTCTCCTCTCCTCTATTCTCCTCTCCTCTATTCTCCTCTCCACTGTTCTCCTCTATTCTTCTCCATTCTCCACTATTCTCCTCTCCTCTTTTCTCCTCAATTCTATTCCATTCTCCTCCATTCTCCTCAATTCTACTCCATTCTCTTCAATTCTACTCCATTCTCCTCTATTCTCCAATGTTCACTTCTATTCCCCTCTCCTCTATTCTCCTCTATTATCCTCTCCAGTATTATCCTCTCCTCTATTCTCCTCTCCTCTATTATCCTCTATTATCCTCTCCCCTGTTCTCCTATCCACTATTCTCCTCTATTCTCCTCAATTATACTCCATTCTCATCTATTCTCTTCTCCTCTTTTCTCCTCTATTCTCATCTCCTCTATTCTCCTCTCCTCTATTATCCACTATTCTCCTCTATTCTCCTCTCCTCAATTCTCCTCAATTCTACTACATTCTCCTCTCCTCTATTCTCCTCTATTCTCCTCTCCTCTATTCCCCTCTCCTCTATTCCCCTCTCTTCTATTCTCCTCTATTCTCCTCTGCTTAATTCTCCTCAATTCTCATCTATTCTACTACATTCTCCTCTCCTCTATTCTCCTCTATTCTCCTCTATTCTCCTCTCCTCTATTCCCCTCTACTCTATTCTCCTCTCCACTATTCCCCTCTCCTCTATTCTCCTCTCCTCTATTCTCCTCTCCTCTATTCTACTCTCCTCTATTCTCCTCTCCTCTATTCTCCTCTATTCTCCTCTATTCTCCTCTCCTCTATTCTCCTCTCCTCTATTGTCCTCTATTGTCCTCTATTCTCCTCTCCTCTATTCTCCTCTCCAGTATTCCTCTCTCCTCTATTCTCCTCTCCTCTATTGTCCTGTATTATCCTCTATTCTCCTCTCCTCTATTCTCCTCTCCTCTATTCTCCTCTATTCTCCTCTCCTCTATTCTCCTATCCACTATTCTCCTCTATTATCCTCTCCTCTATTCTCCACTATTCTCCTCTATTCTCCTCAATTCTACTCCAATCTCCTCTATTCTCTTCTCCTCTCTTCTCCCCTATTCTCCTCTCCTCTATTATCCACTATTCTCCTCTATTCTCCTCTCCTCAATTCTCCTCAATTCTCCTCAATTCTACTACATTCTCCTCTCCTCTATTCTCCTCTATTCTCCTCTATTGTCCTCTCCTCTATTCTCCTCTCCTCTATTGTCCTTTATTATCATCTCCTCTATTCGCCTCTATTCGCCTCTCCTCTATTCTCCTCTCTATTATCCTCTATTATCCTCTCCAGTATTATCCTCTCCTCTATTCTCCTCTCTATTATCCTCTCCAGTATTATCCTCTCCAGTATTATCCTCTCTATTATCCTCTCCAGTATTATCCTCTCCTCTATTATCCTCTCTATTATCCTCTCCAGTATTATCCTCTCCAGTATTATCCTCTCCTCTATTATCCTCTCCAGTATTATCCTCTTTATTATCCTCTCCTCTATTCTCCTCTCCTCTATTCTCCTCTCCTCTATTCTCCTCTATTATCCTCTCCAGTATTATCCTCTCCTCTATTCTCCTCTCCTCTATTATCCTCTATTATCCTCTCCCCTGTTCTCCTATCCACTATTCTCCTCTATTCTCCTCAATTATACTCCATTCTCATCTATTCTCTTCTCCTCTTTTCTCCTCTATTCTCATCTCCTCTATTCTCCTCTCCTCTATTATCCACTATTCTCCTCTATTCTCCTCTCCTCAATTCTCCTCAATTCTACTACATTCTCCTCTCCTCTATTCTCCTCTATTCTCCTCTCCTCTATTCCCCTCTCCTCTATTCCCCTCTCTTCTATTCTCCTCTATTCTCCTCTGCTTAATTCTCCTCAATTCTCATCTATTCTCCTCAATTCTACTACATTCTCCTCTCCTCTATTCTCCTCTATTCTCCTCTATTCTCCTCTCCTCTATTCCCCTCTCCTCTATTCTCCTCTCCACTATTCCCCTCTCCTCTATTCTCCTCTCCTATATTCTCCTCTCCTCTATTCTCCTCTATTCTCCTCTATTCTCCTCTATTCTCCTCTATTCTCCTCTCCTCTATTGTCCTCTATTGTCCTCTATTCTCCTCTCCTCTATTATCCTCTCCTCTATTCTCCTCTCCAGTATTCCTCTCTCCTCTATTCTCCTCTATTCTCCTCTCCTCTATTGTCCTGTATTATCCTCTATTCTCCTCTCCTCTATTCTCCTCTATTCTCCTCTCCTCTATTCTCCTATCCACTATTCTCCTCTATTATCCTCTCCTCTATTCTCCTCTATTCTCCTCAATTCTACTCCAATCTCCTCTATTCTCTTCTCCTCTCCTCTCCTCTATTCTCCTCTCCTCTATTATCCACTATTCTCCTCTATTCTCCTCTCCTCAATTCTCCTCAATTCTCCTCAATTCTACTACATTCTCTTCTCCTCTATTCTCCTCTATTCTCCTCTATTGTCCTCTCCTCTATTCTCCTCTCCTCTATTGTCCTCTATTGTCCTTTATTATCCTCTCCTCTATTCTCCTCTATTCGCCTCTCCTCTATTCTCCTCTCTATTATCCTCTATTATCCTCTCCAGTATTATCCTCTCCTCTATTCTCCTCTCTATTATCCTCTCCAGTATTATCCTCTCCAGTATTATCCTCTCTATTATCCTCTCCAGTATTATCCTCTCCTCTATTATCCTCTCTATTATCCTCTCCAGTATTATCCTCTCCAGTATTATCCTCTCCTCTATTATCCTCTCCAGTATTATCCTCTTTATTATCCTCTCCTCTATTCTCCTCTCCTCTATTCTCCTCTCCTCTATTCTCCTCTATTTTCCTCTCCTCTATTCTCCTCTCTATTATCCTCTATTATCCTCTCCAGTATTATCCTCTCCTCTATTCTCCTCTCTATTATCCTCTCCAGTATTAACCTCTCTATTATCCTGTCCAGTATTATCCTCTCCTCTATTATCCTCTCTATTATCCTGTCCAGTATTATCCTCTCCTCTATTATCCTCTCTATTATCCTCTCTATTATCCTCTCCAGTATTATCTTCTCCTCTATTATCCTCTCTATTATCCTCTCCAGTATTATCCTCTCCTCTATTATCCTCTCCAGTATTTTCCTCTTTATTATCCTCTCCTCTATTCTCCTCTCCTCTATTCTCCTCTCCTTTATTCTCCTCTATTTTCCTCTCCTCTATTCTCCTCTCTATTATCCTCTATTATCCTCTCCAGTATTATCCTCTCCTCTATTCTCCTCTCTATTATCCTCTCCAGTATTATCCTGTCCTCTATTATCCTCTATTCTCCTCTCCTCTATTCTCCTCTCCTCTATTCTCCTCTATTCTCCTCTCCTCTATTCTCCTATCCACTATTCTCCTCTATTATCCTCTCCTCTATTCTCCACTATTCTCCTCTATTCTCCTCAATTCTACTCCAATCTCCTCTATTCTCTTCTCCTCTCCTCTCCTCTATTCTCCTCTCCTCTATTATCCACTATTCTCCTCTATTCTCCTCTCCTCAATTCACCTCAATTCTCCTCAATTCTACTACATTCTCCTCTCCTCTATTCTCCTCTATTGTCCTCTCCTCTATTCTCCTCTCCTCTATTGTCCTTTATTATCCTCTCCTCTATTCTCCTCTATTCGCCTCTCCTCTATTCTCCTCTCTATTATCCTCTATTATCCTCTCCAGTATTATCCTCTCCTCTATTCTCCTCTCTATTATCCTCTCCAGTATTATCCTCTCCAGTATTATCCTCTCTATTATCCTCTCCAGTATTATACTCTCCTCTATTATCCTCTCTATTATCCTCTCCAGTATTATCCTCTCCTCTATTATCCTCTCCAGTATTATCCTCTTTATTCTCCTCTCCTCTATTCTCCTCTCCTCTATTCTCCTCTATTTTCCTCTCCTCTATTCTCCTCTCTATTCTCCTCTATTATCCTCTCCAGTATTATCCTCTCCTCTATTCTCCTCTCTATTTTCCTCTCCAGTATTAACCTCTCCTCTATTATCCTCTCTATTATCCTGTCCAGTATTATCCTCTCCTCTATTATCCTCTCTATTATCCTCTCTATTATCCTCTCCAGTATTATCTTCTCCTCTATTATCCTCTCTATTATCCTCTCCAGTATTATCCTCTCCAGTATTATCCTCTCCTCTATTATCCTCTCCAGTATTTTCCTCTTTATTATCCTCTCCTCTATTCTCCTCTCCTCTATTCTCCTCTCCTTTATTCTCCTCTATTTTCCTCTCCTCTATTCTCCTCTCTATTATCCTCTATTATCCTCTCCAGTATTATCCTCTCCTCTATTCTCCTCTCTATTCTCCTCTCCAGTATTATCCTCTCCTCTATTATCCTCTCTATTATCCTGTCCAGTATTATCCTCTCCTCTAGTATCCTCTCTATTATCCTCTCCAGTATTATCCTCTCCAGTATTATCCTCTCCTCTATTATCCTCTCCAGTATTATCCTCTCCTCTATTCTCCTCTCCTCTATTCTCCTCTATTTTCCTCTCCTCTATTCTCCTCTCTATTATCCTCTATTATCCTCTCCTCTATTCTCCTCTCTATTCTCCTCTCTATTATCCTCTCCAGTATTATCCTCTCCTCTATTATCCTCTCCAGTATTATCCTCTCCTCTATTATCCTCTCTATTATCCTCTCCAGTATTATCCTCTCCTCTATTCTCCTCTCTATTATCCTCTCCAGTATTATCCTCTCCTCTATTATCCTCTCTATTATCTTCTCCAGTATTATCCTCTCCTCTATTATCCTCTCTATTATCCTCTCCAGTATTATCCTCTCCAGTATTATCCTCTCCTCTATTATCCTCTCCTCTGTTATCCTCTCCAGTATTACCCTCTCCTCTATTATCCTCTCTATTATCCTGTCCAGTATTATCCTCTCCTCTATTATCCTCTCTATTATCCTGTCCAGTATTATCCTCTCCTCTATTATCCTCTCTATTATCCTCTCCTCTATTATCCTCTCCAGTATTATCCTCTCCTCTATTCTCCTCTATTCTCCTCTCCTCTATTCTCCTCTATTTTCCTCTCCTCTATTCTCCTCTCTATTATCCTCTATTATCCTCTCCAGTATTATCCTCTCCTCTATTCTCCTCTCTATTCTCCTCTCTATTATCCTCTCCAGTATTATCCTCTCCTCTATTATCCTCTCCTCTATTATCCTCTCCAGTATTATCCTCTCCTCTATTCTCCTCTCTATTATCCTCTCCAGTATTATCCTCTCCTCTATTATCCTCTCTATTATCCTCTCCAGTATTATCCTCTCCTCTATTATCCTCTCTATTATCCTCTCCAGTATTATCCTCTCCAGTATTATCCTCTCTATTATCCTCTCCAGTATTATCCTCTCCTCTATTCTCCTCTCTATTATTCTCTCCTGTATTATCCTCTCCAGTATTATCCTCTCCTCTATTATCCTCTCCAGTATTATCCTCTTTATTATCCTCTCCTCTATTCTCCTCTCCTCTATTCTCCTCTCCTCTATTCCCCTCTATTCTCCTCTCCTCTATTCTCCTCTATTTGCCTCTCCTCTATTCTCCTCTCTATTATCCTCTATTATCCTCTCCAGTAGTATCCTCTCCTCTATTCTCCTCTCTATTCTCCTCTCCTCTATTCTCCTCTCCAGTATTATCCTCTCCTCTATTCTCCTCTCTATTCTCCTCTCCAGTATTATCCTCTCCTCTATTCTCCTCTCTATTCTCCTCTCCAGTATTCCCCTCTCCTCTTTTCTCCTCTATTATCTTCTCCTCTATTCTCCTCTATTATCCTCTCCAGTATTATCCTCTCCAGTATTATCCTCTCCTCTATTCTCCTCTCCAGTATTATCCTCTCCACTATTATCCTCTCCAGTATTATCCTCTCCAGTATTATCCTCTCCAGTATTATCCTCTCCTCTATTCTCCTCTCCAGTATTATCCTCTCCAGTATTATCCTCTCCAGTATTATCCTCTCCTCTATTATCCTCTCCTCTGTTATCCTCTCCAGTATTACCCTCTCCTCTATTATCCTCTCTATTATCCTGTCCAGTATTATCCTCTCCTCTATTATCCTCTCTATTATCCTGTCCAGTATTATCCTCTCCTCTATTATCCTCTCTATTATCCTCTCCTCTATTATCCTCTCCAGTATTATCCTCTCCTCTATTCTCCTCTATTCTCCTCTCCTCTATTCTCCTCTCTATTATCCTCTATTATCCTCTCCAGTATTATCCTCTCCTCTATTCTCCTCTCTATTCTCCTCTCTATTATCCTCTCCAGTATTATCCTCTCCTCTATTATCCTCTCTATTATCCTCTCCAGTATTATCCTCTCCTCTATTCTCCTCTCTATTATCCTCTCCAGTATTATCCTCTCCTCTATTATCCTCTCTATTATCCTCTCCAGTATTATCCTCTCCTCTATTATCCTCTCTATTATCCTCTCCAGTATTATCCTCTCCAGTATTATCCTCTCTATTATCCTCTCCAGTATTATCCTCTCCTCTATTCTCCTCTCTATTATCCTCTCCTGTATTATCCTCTCCAGTATTATCCTCTCCTCTATTATCCTCTCCAGTATTATCCTCTTTATTATCCTCTCCTCTATTCTCCTCTCCTCTATTCTCCTCTCCTCTATTCCCCTCTATTCTCCTCTCCTCTATTCTCCTCTATTTGCCTCTCCTCTATTCTCCTCTCTATTATCCTCTATTATCCTCTCCAGTAGTATCCTCTCCTCTATTCTCCTCTCTATTCTCCTCTCCTCTATTCTCCTCTCCAGTATTATCCTCTCCTCTATTCTCCTCTCTATTCTCCTCTCCAGTATTATCCTCTCCTCTATTCTCCTCTCCAGTATTCCCCTCTCCTCTTTTCTCCTCTATTATCTTCTCCTCTATTCTCCTCTATTATCCTCTCCAGTATTATCCTCTCCAGTATTATCCTCTCCTCTATTCTCCTCTCCAGTATTATCCTCTCCACTATTATCCTCTCCAGTATTATCCTCTCCAGTATTATCCTCTCCAGTATTATCCTCTCCTCTATTCTCCTCTCCAGTATTATCCTCTCCAGTATTATCCTCTCCAGTATTATCCTCTCCTCTATTATCCTCTCCAGTATTCTCCTCTCCTCTATTCTCCTCTCCTCTCATATATTCTCCTCTATTCTCCTCTCATCTATTCTCCTCTATTCTCCTCTCTCTTGTCATCAGTACATTCCAGTGGTCAGGGGGAACTAAAGCCCTGAGACTACATGGCAGATCCATTAACCCTTCACCTGCTGTTAACAGCTACTTGGCTGGATGCAGGGCCCACATTCCACTGCGTGGACAGAAATGAAACCTTATCACACGCTAACATAGATACCAGGAGATAACACAGTTTGGGGCTTGTTGTACAGAGTAAGGATTATGTGTGTATCTATGAACAATTATTTGTTTTGAGTGTAAGGGACACATTACATACAGTAGAATATAATGGTATTAGTGGCTTTTATTTGGTTCAAGGTTGAGCGATGTGATGTGCTTTGCTGCTTTGCCTTAAGTTTCAATAGAGTAAAACTTTATCGATGGACATGTGCTTGACAGGGACACTGCTTGCCTGCACATGGTGAATAAGTGCACATGGTGCATGAAAGGGCTTGTGGGGGGAAATGGGACCCATTTCCTATAGGTTGGTCCCAGAAAGGAAAGCCACCAAGGTCAGAGCCAGCCAGCCTGAAAGCCAGAGTCAATATTTATGGATAGTGAACATGTGGCACGCTCCTCTACCCACTAATTAAGGCAACAAGTCCACCTCCAGATTATACGGCCACTCAGAGATCACAGGAGGGGATGAAGAGATGCTAACAGCACTTCCAAGGAACTGTAATTCATATGCACACTCATTGGAGAAGCTGAGGATAAAACGCTTTGAATAGTCCATTAAACCCCCGTTGCCATCAATAGGACCCGGAATTCTATAACATTTAAGATGAAAGTACACAATAAACTGTTTATCTATAGTGCTCATCTCAAATTTTAACAACAATAATGGTAGATAGTGTAAACACATGCTCAATTTAGTCCAGGGGTTGCGATGAGAGACAGACAACCACTTCCATTTTCGAGAGAGAGAGAGAGAGAGAGAGAGAGAAAGAGAGAGAGAGAGACATAGGGAGAGAGATGGAGATGGAGAAACATAGCGAGAGAGATGGAGATGGAGAAACATAGAGAGAGAGATGGAGATGGTGAAACATAGGGAGAGAGATGGAGATGGAGAAACATAGAGAGAGAGATATGGAGAGAGAGAGAGAGAGAGAGAGAGAGAGAGAGAGAGAGAGAGAGAGGGAGAGAGAGAGAGAGATGGAGAGAGAGAGAGAGAGAGAGAGAGAGAGAGAGAGAGAGAGAGATGGAGAGAGAGAGAGAGACATAGAGAGAGAGAGGGAGAGAGAGAGAGAGAGAGAGAGAGAGAGGGAGAGAGAGAGAGAGAGAGAGAGAGATGGAGAGAGAGAGAGACATAGAGAGAGAGAGAGACATGGAGAGAGAGAGAGAGAGAGAGAGAGAGAGAGAGAGAGATGGAGAGAGAGAGAGAGATGGAGATGGAGAGACATAGGGAGAGAGAGACGGAGATGGAGATGGAGATGGGGAGACATAGAGAGAGAGAGAGAGAGAGAGATATGGAGAGAGAGAGAGAGAGAGAGCGAGAGAGAGAGAGAGAGAGAGATGGAGAGAGAGAGATATGGAGAGTGAGAGAGAGAGAGAGAGAGAGATATGGAGACGGAGATGGAGATGGAGAGACATAGGGAGAGAGAGATATGGAGAGAGAGAGAGAGAGATGGAGAGAGAGAGAGAGAGAGAGAGAGAGAGAGAGAGAGAGAGAGAGAGAGAGAGAGAGAGAGAGAGAGAGAGAGAGAGAGAGAGAGAGAGAGAGAGATAAATACAGGGACCTGCCCTTTGAATCAAACTCCTCTCATAAAGACACCACGCGTCACTGAATTATACCTCTGCATGATTGGAGAGCTGGGCTACATAAACAGCCAACGTCAAGATTTATATATTTACTGCCTAAAGCACAAACAGCTGTTTATAGACGCTGAGGCCTGGAGGAAGAAAAACCCTTAAGCTGTCTATCTATATCTATATCTATACATAACATAGAGAGGCACAGCTTTTAAACCGTCAAACGTTAATGTCAAGTTAAATTGCCATGTAAAGTTAAACATTGCTATTGCTCAACTGGATTTTAATGGGGTCTAATATAGCTTAAACATGTTGTTGGTAGAGAGGCACATTCATTAATGACAGCGTATAGTAATATTAGTTAACCTACAGTATATGATCATTTGATGATAATCTATCTCTTAGTGCTTATGAAGGTGCTATGAAGGTTTACTTGAAGGAACTTCCGTCAGAGTTTATTATTTAAAAATGTTTAATATATGATTACGTGTAGAGGTATGTTGACCTTCACGTGGACAGCATTTTCAATCTCCCTCAGATCAAGATGAGGCATAGAGATTTCATATTCTTTCATTTCCCCTGACATTAGCCACAAAAAGTAATAACAGCATTGAATGTTTGTGTGACTTTGACAAAACCGTTTCAACCCCAGTGAATTGGATTGCGTCCTTACAGGAGGGTATGAGGATGACACAATTGATGTTGGTCTCTCTCTCTCTCTCTGTAGGCGTGCTGCTCACAAAGGTTGATTTGAAGTGTAGGGCAGAGAGGATACACAACGCTAAAGATGTCAAACAGACTGAGTGTTGTGTAAAGATAAAGGGACACCATGTATGGTGGTTCAATGACAATGTTTTCCCTTACCAAATAAGGAACAGATAGTGAAATGACATGTTATCTCCCTGCACTCATAAAGACAAAGGGTTTTCACAGAAAAAAGCTATATTTAGCCTCTGGGCTATTTAAAAACTGTCCTTTCAATTTGAATGTTTGTACTTTTATTCCTGATTTGCCGAATGGCCACATGACTATTTCCCTTTATTTGAATTAATTGGCGCATGATTATTGAGCCATAGTTTTTCAAGCTCAATTCCAACAAACAAGACAAATTGACACCATTTATTCAAGACATCTCTTGATATCGATGTCAGGTTATACAGAATCAAAGTCAGAAGTGACAGACATTCATTATCACATTATCGCAGGGAGCAGAGACGTGTGTGTGTGTGTGTGTGTGTGTGTGCGTGCGTGCGTGCGTGCGTGCGTGCGTGCGTGTGTGTGTAGAGGAGAGCTATAGGGAGGACTAGATTGTGTCTTGGCATCCCCACAGCAGTGACATTAAAGCTGTGTGGTTTTACAATAATAATAATCTTCAGAGCAGCTGTCTAAACATTTAACTTACATCAACTCCAAGGGCATGCAGTATCTATCTTTGACTTCTTTAACTATGTACTATCTGATGCAACTCTGAGCAGATATATTTCGTCTTTATTTATGTTACTTTCTCTACAACATTACCCACTGGGCACACCAGGTAATTTCACCGTGCAAATGTTGGTAATATTTGGTTGAGACGGTGATCAATGAGATTTTCAACAATTGTTCTCCCATTCCAAAAAGACAGCCACAAGTTTGTTGAATTTCAAGTGTGTTCTCACTACACTTTCAAACATTGAAAAGCACAACCAAATTCCAATGGAAAAACCATTGTGATTTTTGGTTAAGTTGTCATCTAAATGTGGTATCACTGTGCTTTCAACCATTTAAAAGCATAACAAAGTTCAAATGGGAAAACAATGTCAGATTTTATTTATACAACAACTTAAAAGGATTCTTTGGGAATTTGGCAATCCGGCCCTATATCTACTTTCCCAGAGTCAGATGAACTCATGGATACCATTTTTTAGTGATAGTGATAGCGCAATGACTGGAAATATGACCGCTAATTAGAGACAACGATACCAGCTGCCTCTAATTGGGAATGATACAAAACACCAACATAGAAAATATAAACTAGAACACAACATAGAAATATTAAACTAGAATACCCCCTAGTCACGCCCTGACCTACTACACCATAGAGAAACAAGGGCTCTCTATGGTCAGGGCGTGACACTTTGGAATGACTTCGATAGCAACAGTGAATATATTTAGTTATTAAGAGGTCTCTCAATAAGCTTTCTCACTATCCCACATTGGTAGTAGTCAGTGACAAATATAAAAGCTAAGCTAGGCTTGGTTAAAACACTGGATGGAAGACCACATTTATAGCTGTATATCAAGAAGGTGCTGTCCAGCCTGTTTTTTGGGGATAGTGTATATAACTTTGAAGATCTGACATTGTACCATAGGAACAAATTCAACATATTTTATACAAGGTTTTTCTATGTTGACAATTGATTACAATGATTTCAATCTGTGGTTAAAATTTCACCCTCAAAACAACAGCTTTGCGTTGACTACTTAAAAAAAAATCCTATGTATTTTCCACGTAGATTCCACATCACAATAGATTGACAAATTACATTGAAACAAGGTTGATTCAACCAGTTTGTGCCCAGTAGGAAATGTCAAAATGTCAAAATGTTGTTGTAAAATTATGACATAACCTCTGGAATATTTTTTTACTTTTATGAAACAAACTTGTTTTGCTGGACAGATGCGTTTATAGCATTGACCTGCTGCCAGCATGGTTCAAAGGATAGGCCTAATACCCGTTTCAGAATATACCATACAAACATCAATAAGTCTTCAGCTCTTTCAGTGGAAATTGTAAATATGTATGAGCGATTTGGGCCATTCACAGCCAGTAAAGTCGTAGAAACTTTGTTAATGGTTCTTCACAATACAATAGATTTCCTTTATCCGTTTGTCTTCATTCGTGGCAGATCGACTAAATATTTCTATGACGAAACTAACTGTTCTGTATGCAGTAAGCCCCGCAATCTGCTCTGGAATGCCTTTTCATTGGCGGTTTCCTTTGTTTACCCTATTTAATATGGTTACGGGGTGTGCTTAGCGTAATGAATAATTAGGTGGATAAAACGAATGTGTCCTTCAATTAAAACTAGTGGCTTTAAGAAAATTAAATGAAGGTTAATACCCGTTATAGGCCCCACGTCTGTCATTCAAAGCTCTCTCATCACATGCCAGATTACCATTATGTGCCATTTGTATCAGAATAAACAAAGAGCAGCTGGTTCGTATTCCCCTGCTACATGGATAAAGTGGAACAGCAGCAGCAATGTGAAGGGAATGGAAGCACTGCCATGATGCTTAACACAGTGAGACTAACAGAAGGACATCATGTCCCTGATCTATGCCTAGTGGTGTGGAGTCGACACAACTATTCTCTTAAACAACTTGTGGATGTTTTTTTAAGGCATTCTCATAAAGTTGAACCAGGCTACATTGGTTAAGTAAAAACCATGATTATTTTAAAGGTTTAGTATTGAAGTAAAATGTTGTATGTGTTTTATCAATTATATTCACCACAGCCTACGCTAATAGGCAACTGTATAAAAACAAACACAGCAGCCATATTGTAAGGTTTGTGTTGTTTCTGCTTTGGGTCACATACAGTAGAGTTGTTTGAGTTGGACAGGCTGACAGAGAGTGCTGTACCGCAGTAGTTTCCTTGTTCTTCGCATGTCTTTCACAATGTTAAGCAGAGCAGCTAGTGTAATCTAGTTAAAAACTACTGAAACTCTCAGATCTCTGAATGCATCTCATTACACGCCTTGTCATTCGACAACTGCACTTTTGATCTTTTCAAATCAAACCACCCATCGCATATTGTGGAGGCTTGCCATGGCACTACAAATAGACATGTCTGAGAGTTGGTGCTCTTCCAAAATACACAAAAACATGCATACACAGACAGAGTCAATGGCTCAACCTGGTCTCATAGACTAGATATTTAACCTTTATTTAACTAGGCAAGTCAGTTAAGAACAAGTTCTTACTTTCAATGACGGCCTAGGAACAATAGGTTAACTACCTTGTTCAGGGGCAGAACGACAAATTTGTACCTTGTCAGCTCAGGGATTTGATCTTGATACCTTTCGGTTACTAGTCCAACACTCTAACCACTAGGCTACCTGCCGCCCCATGTATAACATAGTAAATGTAAATCCGGGACATTCAAAAAAGACAGAAAGTTACTTAAGGCAAAAATTAAAGGAGGGTGGTTGGTCGGGGTAGATGGGATAGTGTATAATGCAAAAGTCTAGCAACCCAAAGTTTGCATGTTTGAATCACAGACAACGTTAGGATTTTAGCTAATAAGAAACTTTGCAACTACTTACTACTTTTTAGCTACTTTGCAACTAGATATCATGTTAGCTAACCCTTACATTAACCTTAACCTTTAACCTAACTCCTAACCCCTAGCCTAGCTAATGTTAGCCACCTAGCTAACATTAGCTACAGCAAATTGGAATTCGTAACATATCAAACATTTAGCAAATCTGTAACATATTGTACGAAACAGATGATGGACATCCACAAAATAATACATAGGCCTACCTACCATACAAAGCGTAACATATCATTCTAATTGGAGTGTCCTGGATTTACATGTATTATGTTACCTCTACCCTTGAACCAGTTTCAAATAATAAAACATTTTCTGTCGGGTTATCTCACATCCAACTATGATTGATCAGTGATTATTTGGCCTGTATGTGGTTGGGGCAAGGAAAAGACCACTCGCTCGGTTTATGCATGGTCCATTGAGAAACACTGGCACCCTTGTCAGTATGTCCAGATCTTACCCAAGAATGAAACATGTTATTTTCCTAACCTGGCTAAATAATTACATTACCTAAGACTCTATAAAGTGGAACAAACAGTAGCATAGAGACCCTGGCTTCTTCTTATGTGCCTTGACTGACAGATTGGCTTTCATCAAAGTGCCCAGCCAATGAACTTATATAGTCATTTTGCTACGCTAAGAATACTAAATTGATCCTCATATGCGGAACATCTGGTGAAAAGCAATTTACACCCAAGTGTTTTAGTATTTCCTCCTAATTAATTTCATATGTACATGACAAGAACGGAGCAGCCTCCCAGATCCGACGCATAAAGCCAGCTTTGTTCCCCCCTCCGTTAGAAAAGTCATCTGTGGCTCCTCGCTTGTTAAACCATGATATCGCTTTGACGCTCCCATCTATGTTGAAAGGTCCATTTCTAGAAGGAAAGTCACAACTAAAGTGTTATGTTTCCATTTGGACAGTTGGATCGGTCGGTGACTTGCGTAGCCAGAAGGGCATGACAGAGCCCTAAGGAGAAGGAGAAGAGTGCATGCTCACAGAGTGCAGCGAGGACGCAGTGTAAAGTGAGTGCTAAGCCATCAAGCTAAGCCACAATGTAGAAGTTTGTGTGAGTTATGGACTTGGCTACTGTAAGTGCTTTGGGTGTGATACGACACCCTGTGTATCAGAAGTTGGAAGGGCATGGCAGAGTAATGGCGCACGTGAGATGTAACTTCTGTTAAACTTTTTGATTATTTTCTGTTGATGAAAGGATCCACATAACAAGTACTACAGTGCCTTCAGAAAGTATTCATACCCCTTTAACTTATTCCACATTATGTTGTGTTACATACAGCCTGAAAATCTACACACAATACAACATTTTGCAAAGTATTGAAAATAAAATACAGAAATATCTCATGTACATAAGTATTCACACCCCTGAGTCAATACATGTTAGAATCACCTTTGGGAGGTATTACAGCTGTGAGTCTTTCTGGGTAAGTCTCTGTGAGCTTTAAATCCATTTTAAATTCAAGCTGTAACACAACATATTGTGGAAAAAGTTAAGGGGTGTGAATACTCTCTGAAGGCTCTAATTTAAGACCATTTTAGTAATCTAAGGTGTCACTCCCCATTGGGCAAAAACTGGTTGAATCAACATTGTTTCCACGTCATTTCAATCAAGAAAATCAATGTGATGACATTGAATCATCTTGGAAAACTGATTGGATTTGCAAAAAGTCATCAACGTCAGGGAATTTGGTCTTTTTTTCACTCACTTTTAAAAAACATTTTTTTCTGAATTTATCTTCAATTCACTTTAGTTGACAACTCAACCAAATATAAATCAAAACTACATGTTGAACCAACATCTGTGCCCAGTGGGTACGGCCCACTATCCTTGATTGATTATAAAGTTTAATTGTAGAAGCATTGAGACAAAACAGCTCCTGTTATTACCTGTCTAGTTGACAACTCAGTGTTGTTCCCAGAACGACATGGCGTCTTCAGATGAAAGTTGAGCCTCGATCAGATGAATCATTAAAGAGCGATATGTCTCCCACCTCGTTATTGTTTTTACACAATCATCCTGCCGCCACTAGATCGAAGCCAGTGTGGGCTCTGTTTGGATAAGGTGTCTGGGACCACCTGGACGAATGGAACTTCTGTTTACCAGACCGCACGTTGCACACCTGTAGATTTTTTTACAATGGGCTTTCCTCCACCTTTACAGTTTAAGCTTTTCATCTTTACTGGCTTCTTCATCTACAGAGGGGGAGATGTGACGACACGTTGCTACAGAAGAAACGACTGACTGACTGACAGGGCAGGCAGAAGTTGTAGCTAGCCTAGTGGAGCGGATGTCTTGTCTGTACACAAATGAACATGAATGGGAAATATTTCCCAACACTGATGAGGCCAGAGATAAAAGCAGGTGTTTGTGTTTGAAGGTGAAGGAGGGAGATTGAAGGTGTGTTTGAAGGTAAAGGAGAGATTGGAGGCTGAGGAAGACAGGCGATGTGTTGGTGTTACTGTAGAACACAAGGAAACCTCATCCCTCCTTATCTTTTCATTTCACAGCTGTTTTCATAGCTGTACTCCTCTTTCAACTCAATTTGGCACCAGAGAACCATGACCTTGCCATTCCAAACATATTTACTTTGCATTTTATGAATACCGATGACAACAACATAACATATTTCCCAAGTAGTTAACATCATATTATTTCCAGCATTTCAAACCATATTTTTTGTCAATCACCTTTTTCATGGGGACAGATCAAATCCAACCCTGCTGCCTTTTCCTGAGCCTCTTAGTAGTCATCCGCCCTGGACTCTGTGGGTAGGAAACCCTGTGTCATTGTAATCCAGAGTTCCTAGGTCTATCCCTGTACTGAAGAAACCCTCTTCTCTGCTGCAGCTTCAAAGCATTTTTCCCTGAGTGGCAGAGTTACAGGCTCTTTGTGGCTTGGTCTATTTGTAAGAGGGTTTGGAGAGTGACTTGTTTCACTCTGCTTTCTGAAAGGGCCCAGTGCGTGTGTGTCTGAGGCGGTTTAAAATTACGGCCAGGAGCACCAGCATTACAACCCGACAACTGACTGGAAAAATGGGGTGAGCTCCCTTCAACCAGCTTCTACCAAAAACACCAATAGGTCGGAGCAGAGTGAGTGGAGCAGGAAACAACAGATTAGAGCTCTGATCTTAATCTAGCCTCCTCTGGTTATTGAGAAATAATAGCACTGAAGAGGAAGTCATTTAAACTGCCTTTAATCAATTTCTCTTTGACGAACGAGGGGAACGAGCAGCATGAAAGGCCAGAGAGAAGAGGAGAGAAGAGAGGAGAAGGCAGAGGGGGGTCATCCTAGCTCTAACCAACAGGGGCTGGTGGGTGTAGAAGGGAAGGGATGGGCTCTAATTTGTCTTCTCAGGGTGTCTGGGCATCTGAAGACTACGTGATCATCACCGCAGTGCAGCCCAGCACAGCTCCCAGGCCTTGAAGCCATGTGTGAGTGTAAATGGTTCCAAGGCTCCTTGGCAGTAAAATCACGATGCCAGAATTACCACCAACTCCAAATGAAACACTACCCCACTTTTAAAGGTCTCATTCAAAATCCTGTGGCTTTTTTTAAACGGGACATAAGGGAGCAATTTCCCCCAAAATATGGTATAGCCTAACAAGTGTTGAAGAAGCTGACACAGTGTCCGTGTAAATCTAAGAGATATCTCAGATAAGTATGTTGCATTATTGAGGCATAATACATTAGTGTTCATGTATGATGAATTACAAATGCAAATAATGTAATATACAAGGGACTTTAGGGATTGATTAAACAAATACAAAGTTTAGAGTTTGCTCTGAAAGACAACATAATTGTTACATTTCGTGCTTTGGTTTTACAGCTATGAAATGCACATAACTTGATGCTATGTGTGCCTATCCACTCAAAAGACTGCAGCCTACAAATCTGCCCATTTTAAATTCAAGAGAGGAGGAACCCTTTCATTTAAGCCCTGAAAAATGAAGTCATTCATTCCATGCTGAACTGCACCACGACCCACGAGGTTAGATAAACAAGTCCCTTAATTGCATTACTGTCAAAACACCCTGCCCTTGTTCCTGCCATGATGTAAACTCCCTCCCACTATCACGTTACACTTACATTAGCCAGTGAAACTGACAGATGACGAAAAGACAGGAGGATATTCATGCCTGGTTTTGAGGATAGGGAGGGAGAGAGGCAAGGTGGGCCAGTAGCTGCAACCTGAAATCAAGAGTAGACATAACATAGTAACTTTAAATCTGAGACACTCCAATTAATATGATATGTTAAATTTTGTATGGTAAATATACATTTGTGGATGTCCATCATCCATTTCGTTATTTGTTACTAGTTCCAATTTGTTGTGGCTAATGTTAGCTAGGTGGCTAATGCTAACGTTGGCTAAGCTAGGGGTTAGGGGTTAAGGTTCTACACCTGCATTGCTTGCTGTTTGGGGTTTTAGGCTGGGTTTCTGTACAGCACATTGAGATATCAGCTGATGTACGAAGGGCTTTATAAATGCATTTGATTTGATTTGATTTAAGGCTAGGGCCAGGAGTTAGGTTAAAGGGGAAGGATTAGCTAACATGCTAGAAGTAGTAAGTAGTTGCAACGTTGCTGAATAGCTAAAATGCTAAAGTTGCTAGATGTTTTGCGTTATACGCCTACCCATCCAACCTGAACAACCATACTACTTTACTTTTTTACCTTAAGTAACCTTCTGTTTTATGGTACCTGGGACTGTTCTCAGCTAGTTGTCCAAAGGGAGAACAGTGGAACATGATAGAAAAAGTGAAGTAAGAGAAGAACAAAAGTCCTGCATTATGGTAGGATGAAGACAGGCTACAAACCAGCTGGTCTCCCAGATCTATTACCATCCTACAGTACATAACAGGCCCTACAGGAATATCCGGAAGCCTACCAGACTACTGGGGATCCAACCTCAACACTGGAGTCCAATCTGGACCTAATACTGTGTTCATCCTCTTTCTCCAGTTTTCTGACCTGTTTGTTTCTGCTCAATAGGGTTTGTAGGGCAGCAAGAACAGTCCAACAGCATAATGGCCATACAGGCCAAAAGGATCTGAGGAGCTATAGGTCCACATGGGAATGTTACGTTTTCAACTAAAATCACGGAAGCTGGGTATGGAAGCAATCTTTCCCTTTGAAAGCAGTTCAGCCAAGCCTTAATTGTTTACAATTATAACCAGTCCAATTGTCGGGAATGATATACAGTACCAGTCAGAACTTTGGATTTTTCTTTAGTTTTACTATTTTCTTCATTGTAGAATATAGTGAAGACATCAAAACTATGAAATAACACATATGGAATCATGTAGTAACCCAAAAAGTGTTAAACAAATCAAAATATATTTTATATTTGAGATTCCTCAAAGTAGCCACCCTTTGCCTTGATGACAGCTTTGCACACTCGTGGTAATCTCACAACTAGCTCCATGAGGTAGTCACCTGGAATGCGTTTCAATTAACAGCCTTGTTAAAAGTTAATTTGTGGAATTTCTTTCCTTCTTAATGCGTTTAAGTCAATCAGTTGTGTTGTGACAAGATAGGGGTGGTATACAGAAGAGAGCCCTATTTGATAAATTACCAACTCCATATAATGGCAAGAACAGCTCTGTGATGTGTACACAGAGGAACTTAAAACTTTCCACCTTCTCCACTGCTCTCCCATCGATGTGGATTGGGGGGTGCTCCCTCTGCTGTTTCCTGAAGTTCACGACATCTCCTTTGTTTTGTTGACGTTGAGTGAGATGTTGTTTTCCTGACACCACACTCAGTGCCCTCACCTCCCCCCCATAGGTTGTCTTGTCGTTGTTGGTGATCAAACCTACTACTGTTGTGTCGTCTACAAACTTGATGATTGAGTTTGAGGCGTGCGTGGCCAAGCAGTCATGGGGGAACAGGGAGTACAAGAGAGGACTGAGCACATACCCTTGTGCAGCTCCAGTGTTGAGGATTAGAAAAGTGGAGATGTTGTTTCCTACCTTCACAGCTGGGGGAGGCCCATCAGGAAATCCAGGACCCAATTGCACAGGGCGGGGTTGAGACCCAGGGCCTCAAGCTTAATGATGAGCTTGGAGGGTACTATGGTGTTGAATGCTGAGCTGTAGTCAATGAACAGCATTCTTACATATAGTTGAAGTCGGAAGTTTACATACACCTTAGCCAAATACATTTAAACTCAGTTTTTCACAATTCCTGACATTTAATCCAAGTAAAAATACCCTGTCTTCGGTCAGTTAGGATCACCACTTTATTTGAAGAATGTGAAATGTCAGAATAATAGTAGAGAAAATGATTTATTTCAGCTTTTATTTCTTTCATCACATTCCCAGTGGGTCAGAAGTTTACATACACTCAATTAGTATTTGGTAGCATTGCCTTTAAATTGTTTAACTTGGGTCAAACGTTTCGGGTAGCCTTCCACAAGCTTCCCACAATAAGTTGGGTGAATTTTGGCCCATTCCTCCTGACAGAGCTGGTGTAACCGAGTCAGGTTTGTAGGCCTCCTTGCTCGCACACGCATTTTCAGTTCTACCCACAAATCTTCTATCGGATTTAGGTCAGGGCTTTGTGATGGCCACTCTAATACCTTAACTTTGTTGTCCTTACGCCATTTAGCCACAACTTTGGAAGTATGTTTCGGGTCATTGTTCATTTGGAAGACCCATTTGTGACCAAGCTTTATCTTCCTGACTGAGGAATTGAGATGTTGCTTCAATATATCCACATAATTTTCCTACCTCATGATGCCGTCTATTTTGTGAAGTGCACTAGTCCCTCCTGCAGCAAAGCACCCCCACAACATGATGCTGCCACCCCCATGCTTCACGGTTGGGATGGAGTTCTTGGGCTTGCAAGCCTCCCCTTTTTTCTCCAAACATAACGATGGTCATTATGGCCAAACAGTTCTATTTTTGTTTCATCAGACCAGAGGACATTTCTCCAAAAACTACAATCTTTGTCCACATTTGCTGTTGCAAACCGTAGTCTGGCTTTTTTTATGGTGGTTTTGGAGCAGTGGCTTCTTCCTTGCTGAGTAGCCTTTTAGGTTATGTCTATATAGGACTCGTTGTACTGTGGATATAGATACTTTTGAACCTGTTTCCGCCAGTATCTTCACAAGATCCTTTGCTGTTGTTCTGGGATTGATTTGCACTTTTCACACCAAAGTACGTTCATCTCTAGGAGACAGAACGCATCTCCTTCCTGAGCGGTATGACGGCTGCGTGGTCCCATGGTGTTTATAGTTGCATTCTATTGTTGGTACAGATGAACGTGGTACCTTCAGGTGTTTGGAAATTTGGATGAACCAGACTTGCGGAGGTCTACAATTTTTTTTCTGAGGTTTCTTTTGATTTTCCAATGATTTCAATCATAGAGCCACTGAGTTTGAAGGTCTTGAAATACATCCACAGGTACACCTCCATTTGACTCAAATTATGTCAATTAGCCTATCAGGAGCTTCTAAAGCCATGACATAATTTTCTGGAATTTTCCAAGCTGTTTAAACTCAGTGTATGTAAACTTCCCGCCCACTGGAATTATGACACAGTGAATTATAAGTGAAATAATCTGTATGTAAACAATTGTTGGGAAAAAGACTTGTATCATGCACAAAGTAGATGTCCTAACCGACTTGCCACAACTATAGTTTGTTAACAAGAAATTTGTGGAGTGGTTGAAAAATGAGTTTTAATGATTCCAACCTCAGTGTATGTAAACTTCCGACTTCCTCTTGCCCAGATGCGATAGGGCAGTGTGCAGTGTGATGGCGACTGCATTGTCTGTGGACCAATTGGTGTGGTATCCAAATTGAAGTGGGTCTAGGGTGGCAGGTAAGGTGGAGGTGATATGATCCTTGACTAGTCTCTCAAAGCACTTCATGATGACAGAAGTGAGTGCTAGCCATTTAGTTCAGTTACCCTTGCCTTCTTGGGTACAGGAACAATGGTGGCCATCTTAAAGGATGTGGGAACAGCAGACTGGGATAGGGAGAGATTGAATATGTCCGTAAACACACCAGCCAGCTGGTCTGCGCGTGCTTTGAGGACACGGCTAGGGATGCCGTCTGGGCCGACAGCCAAGCGAGGGCTAACATGCAGACCAGACTGGACACGTCGCATGAGCGAGTGTCGCAAAATAAATGTAGAAATCCATGTTATTCAATTATTGCACCCACACTGCTCGCGCGCGCGAAGGGCTAAAATAGAACTCCTTTCTATTTCTGACGCAGATCGTGCTGCAAGGCCTGCCTCTCCCATCTCCTCATTGGTTATACCCACGTGGGTGATTGAAAGACGAACTGTTTTGCAGGTTGTCGTGGTAATACTATGAAAGTGTAGATGCCAATCACCACATAAATTCAAATATGAAAAAGCCTGGAAGGAGGAGAGATGACTAGAAACGATTCGGTTGGCCGTTTTATGTGTGGATTAATTCTCGGAGTAGAGGACCTTGTGCATTTCAGGTAAAATAACAACTCAATGTTTATATCCCAGGACAAATTAGCTATCAACAGCAAGCTAGCTAAATAGGACAAAGTACCTAGCAAGTGCCAGCTAACTAGCTAAATTGCCATACATGTTTAATGCTTTTCGACCTGTCCCCAAATTAATGTCATTGGTTCAGAGTTTGTTTTGATATTTTAACCTGCGTGACGTGATCGCTTTTGGTGTAGGGGGACAAAATAAATGTGTGCATGATAGCGTACGATAGCGCACGATGGCACACGCGCGCAGCCGGCTTGGGTTCCGTGTAACACGTTTAAATGTCTTACTCACGTCTGCCACGTAGAAGGAGAGGGAGAGCCTGCAGTCCTTTGTAGCGGACCGCGTCGGTGGCACTGTATTATCCTGAAAGCGGGCAAAGAAGGTGTATAGTTTGTCTGGAAGCAAGATGTCAGTGTCTGTGATGTGGCTGTTTTTCCTTTTGTAGTCCATGATTGCCTGTAGACCCTGCCACATACGTCTCTATCTGAGCCATTGAATTGCGACTCCACTTTGTCCCTATACCAACATTTTGCTTGTTTGATTGCCTTGCGGAGGGAATAACTACACTGTTTGTTTTCGGCCATCTTCCCAGTCATCTTTCCATGGTTAAATGCGGTGGTTCGCTCTTTCAGTTTTACACGAATGCCGCCATCTATCCACAGTTTCTGGTTAGGTTAGGTTTTAATAGTTACAGTGAGTACAACATCTCCAATGCACTTCCCTATAAACTTACTCACCAAATCAGCGTATAAATCAATATTATTCTCTGAAGCTACCCGGAACATATCCCAGTCCGCGTGATCAAAACAATCTTGATGCGTGGATTCCGATTGGTCAAACCAGCATTGAATAGTTATTTTCACAGGTTCATCCTGTTTGAGTTTCTGCCTATAGGACGGGAGGATGGAGTCATGGTCAGATTTGCCAAAAGGAGGGCAGGGGAAGGCCTTGTATGCATCGCAGAAGTTAGAGCAGCAGTGATCCAGTGTATTGCCCGCACGAGTGCTACAATCAATATGCTGATAGAATTTATGTAGCCTTGTCCTCATATTTGCTTTGTTAAAATCCCCAGCTACAATAAATGGAGCTTCAGGATATATGGTTTCCAGTTTGCATAGAGTCCAGTGAAGTTCCTTGAGGGCCGTCTTGGTATCGGTATGAGGGGGGATATCCACGGCTGTGACAATAACAGTCGAGAATTCTCTTGGGAGATAATATGGTCGGCATTTGATTGTGAGGAATTCTAGGTCAAGTGAACAAAAGGACTTGAGTTCCTGTATGTTGTTACGATAACACCATGAGTCGTTAATCATGAAGCATACACCCCAACCATATTCTTCCCAAAGAGATGTTTATTTCTGTCGGTGCGACACATAAAGAATCCCGGTGGCGGTACCGACTCCTTCAACATATCCCAAGAGAGCCATGTTTCCGTGAAACAAAGAATCTTACAATCCCTGATGTCTCTCTGGAAAGCAACCCTTGCCCTAATTTCGTCTACCTTGTTATCTAGAGACTGAACATTGGTAAGTAATGTACTCGGAGGCGGTGGGTGGTGTGCACGCCCCCGAAGTCTGACCAGAAGGCCGCCCCGTCTACTTCTTCTGCGGTGACTTTGTTTTGAGTTGGCCTCTGGAATCAGATCAAATGCCCTGGGTGGGGGTGCGAACAAAGGATCCGCTTCAGGAAAGTTGTATTCCTGGTCGTAATGTTAATAAGTTGACGTCGCTCTGATATCCAATAGTTCTTCCCGGCTGTATGTAATAACACTTAAGATTTTCTGGGCTAACAATGTAAGAAATAATACATTAAAAAAACAAAATACTGCATAGTTTCCTAAGGACTAGAAACGAGGCAACCCTCTCTGTCTGTGCCAATTTGCTTTCTTCTATGAGAATTAACAAGGCAATCTAATTAGAATGACCCACATGACCACAGTGAAACGTCACTCCATGAGGTACTGTAGCTACCTACAGTATCTGGCCATGGAGGAGGAAGCCTAAAGAAGCCTACGCCTCATAAGAAATATTTTGTTGCAGCAGATTGGTAACAGGCTCTGCTTATCAGTAATACAACAGTAATTGCTCCTTGATGCTGGAGAGAGAAGGAGATAGTGAGAGATGGAGAGAGAGAAAGAAAAGGAGAAAAAGAAAGAGAGAAAGGGGAATAAAGAGAATGATAGACAGAAACAGAAAGAAAGAAACAGAGCGAGAGAGACATACAGCCAGAGTGAGAGAGAGACAGAGGGAGAGACAGAGAGACAGAGAGAGAGAGAGAGATACAGCCAGAGACAGAGGGACAGTGAGATAGAGACAGAGGGAGAGACAGAGAGACAGAGAGACAGAGGGAGAGACAGAGAGAGAGAAAGACATACAGCCGGAGAGAGAGAGAGATACAGCCAGAGACAGAGGGACAGAGAGATAGAGACAAAGGGAGAGACAGAGAGAGAGAGAGAGAGAGAGAGAGAGGGAGAGAGAGACAGAGAGACAGACAGAGAGAGAGAGAAAGAGAGAGAGAGATACAGCCAGAGACACAGGGACAGAGAGATAGAGACAGAGGGAGAGACAGAGAGAGAGAGAGGGAGAGAGAGAGAGACAGAGAGAGAGAGAGAGATACAGCCAGAGACAGAGGGACAGTGAGATAGAGACAGAGGGAGAGACAGAGAGAGACAGACGGAGAGACAGAGAGAGAGAAAGACATACAGCCGGAGAGAGAGAGAAATACAGCCAGAGAGAGAGAGGGAGAGACAGAGAGAGAGACATACAGCCAGAGAGAGACAGAGGGAGACAGAGACAGAGAGAGAGAGACATAGGGACAGAGCGAGAGAGACATAGAGACAGAGGGAGAGACAGCGAGAGACAGAGAGAGAGAGAGAGACATACAGCCAGAGAGAGAGAGGGAGAGACAGAGAGAGAGACATACAGCCAGAGAGAGACAGACAGACAGACAGCCAGAGAGAGAGAGAGACAGAGGGAGACAGAGACAGAGAGAGACATAGGGACAGAGCGAGAGAGACATAGAGACAGAGGGAGAGACAGCGAGAGACAGAGAGAGACATACAGCCGGAGAGAGAGAAACATACAGCCGGAGAGAGAGAGAGAGAGAGAGAGAGAGATACAGCCAGAGACAGAGGGACAGAGAGAGATAGAGACAGAGGGAGAGACAGAGAGAGACAGAGGGAGAGAGAGAGAGAGAGAGAGAGAGACAGAGGGAGAGAAAGAGAGAGAGAGAGAGAGAGGATCCCTTTGCTCTGACTGAAGGTAATGACTGCCAATTGATTGCCTGTTCCCATAATCCCCTGTGTCACCATCGACAGATCCTCTTGACCTCTGACCCCTGAAGTTAAGGGAGGAATGACAGGAAGTGACAACTTAATAAAACAACCTCACAGGTCAGGGTTCAGCAGGGGTCTCTGTTGTAGAGAAGGTGGCAGTACTTTGACTGCCACCGTTTAGGACAGAGATAATGAATTCATGTCACAAAGATGACCAAATGATTCTGACTTTGATAAGTGCTTGACTCAACAGTGAAATCACAAAAACAGAAATGGCTAAATATTCTGCAGTTTAAAATCTGTGTTTACAAATGTGCTGTGTTTCTGTCTTCAGTATCTGTGATGGAAAGACCTTGCATTAGTCTGCATCCCTGTTCTTTTGGATTCTATGGCTAGTTCACTGTGTAACCTTTTGGTAGGCTTCTCCAACCCACCCAGTCAAAGAACAGTGGACAGGTGGTTTGTTTTTACACTTAAACACATGCAATGATGTGACCTAAGCAGTGAGTTTGTATTTGAATGCTCGAATGTATGCAGTAAATATTTCCACTCGAGCTCAAGTGACTGACTTCATGGCTGAATCAAAGGTTGTTAGCATTGGCACACACATACTCAACAAGTTTGAACTGAAGCTAAATCACAGACAGTTAACTTCACCAGTAAACACCAGTTATAGCATTACATTGGGACTGGAATCAACAGCTAAACACATATACAACTCATACATGTAAGCATCAATAATTCTATGACACCGTCAGTTAGTTTAATGCACAAACTCAAGCAGCTAGAACCGTTCCAACATAAGCAACCATTAACTTTCAAACACTTACTTGTCATAGTATAAGTTAACCCCGCACACATTTTCCAGCTCTAAACAAACAATCGTACTGGAATCAAACCCCCTGAGCATTTAGACAGCTATGTCTGTAACTCTGTCTGTAACTCTGTCTGTAACTCTGTCTGTAACTATGTCTTCAACTATGTCTTCAACTATGTCTGTAACTATGTCTGTAACTATGTCTGCAACTATGTCTGCAATTATGTCTGTAACTATGTCTGTAACTATGTAACTTCTGACAAGGCAGGCTGAATGGCTTGGCACTGTCTGCTAGCGCCTAGTTATCTCTCTCCCACATTACAGGGGTATCTGTAGAGCTGAGAGATGGAGCTGTGTGAGTGATCTACATGTCAGCAGCCTGCTGAGCCGAGGTCTGAAGAGACCAGCCAAACCTGTCAGGGGATTTGTCATCGATCCCTCTTCCTTGTCATCCACTTTATCTGATCCTGCTACATTTATGCTTCCATCCATGTCCTCTTCCTCCTACATGCACTGCTCCTCCCCCTCCTCCTCCCCCCTCCATGCACTCCTTCTCCTCTTCCTCCAACCCTCCTCCTCTTCCTCCATGCCATCCTCCTCCTCCTCTTCCATGCCCTCCTCCTCCCCCTCCATGCCCTCCTCCTCTTCCTCATCCATGCCCTCCTCCCCCTTCATGCACTCTCCTCCTCCCCCTCCATGCACCCCTCCTCCTCCTCTTCCTCCATGCTCTCCTTGTCCTGCTCCTGCTACTCCTCTTCCTCGCATCCCCCTCATCCTCTCTTGGAGCAAATATAAAAATGGGATCTGTCCTCTTGGGAATGTAAAGTATGTATTAGAACAACAAAGAAACGATTCGATTTTCCCCAGATGGCTTCGCGTTTCACCAGATGGTTTCGCGTTTAACCAGATGGCTTCGCGTTTCACCAGATGGCTTCGCGTTTCACCAGATGGCTTCGCGTTTAACTTAATGGCTTCACGTTTCACCAGATGGCTTCACCTTTCACCAGATGGCTTCACCTTTCACCAGATGGCTTCACGTTTCACCAGATGGCTTCAACTTTCACCAGATGGTTTCACATTTCACCAGATGGCTACACATTTCACCAGATGGCTTTACCTTTCACCAGGTGGCTTCACCTTTCACCAGATGGCTTCACGTTTCACCAGATGGCTTCACGTTTCACCAGATGGCTTCACCTTTCACCAGGTGGCTTCACTTTTCACCAGATGGCTTCACGTTTCACCAGATGGCTTCACCTTTCACCAGGTGGCTTCACCTTTCACCAGGTGGCTTCACTTTTCACCAGATGGCTTCACGTTTCACCAGATGGCTTCACCTTTCACCAGGTGGCTTCACCTTTCACCAGATGACTTCACGTTTTACGTCTGCTGTTTTGGGAACAGAACATGCTAATATTTTCTCAATAGCACCTTCACTTCCCTTAATAGACCATATTGTTATATGTAATACATTGTGAAAAGCCTTAGTATGTTTCATTTGACAAGGTTTGAATTGCTCTAATGTTAAAACTCCAGGTAGACTGTGGCCTAGACCATCTCTGTGGTCTAGGAGATGAGTCCTTCATGCACCATGTGCTTGGAAGTGGTTCCAATCACATGGAAACTATAACCAACCACCCACTCCGGTCTCAACAACATGTCAGCTGGCTCCTAGCATGTCCAGGCTACGTGTGTCTACTGTCTACAGTGCAGGGTTTATTCTCTCTGTCTCTGTGGGTCTGGCTTGGTGTCACTAGGTGATTTATATGACTGAGAGAGAAAGGACTGCTCTGGATATCCGTCCTGTGTGACCATGTCATCTTCATGTTTCTGGCTCTCCTCTCTGCAGTCTCTCTGCTGCACCGACAATTTGGTGGACAAATATACAATCAACCTCGCTACAGACAGCCCCTTTAGTTAGGGCCGAGCAGTGTGTGAGTTATGGTCTCCAAATGGAAACTGTGGAATTATGGGTGAGCTGCAGGGACTCTTGTCCGTGGGAGGAGGGAGGGAGGGAGAGAGAGAGAGAGACAGACGTCTACAGCCTTGTGGCACAGCATTCACTATAGAACTATACTCAACAAACTATCAGAAACATTGGTTGTTCTCGACAGTGTTTGTGTGCTTGAGCGTGCTTGTATGCATGCACAGTGTGTGTGTGAGGTAAAGAGGAGGTTACTGCTAGCCCTCTCACCATGCACAAGCTTCTGTAAAGACCAACGGCAGGCTCAAAAACAGCATTGCAGGAATTCCTTCCTAATTGTACATTTTGGCGTCATTTCAAAGAGGAGAAGTGCTAGGGCCAGATACTGAGAGTCTTGTGATAGGCCGATATGGGCCAGCACCAACCTCCCCTGGGCTATTTAAAGGTACAGTAGGTTATATGTTCCGCTGTGCAGCGGGGCACCCACCCTTCCGCCGGTCTCCATATTGGAACCAGATGCTGCTGGATGCGAGGCCCCACTAATGGAAGTGGACAGGGCAGATGGAAGTTCCTCGCCCTGCCTGCATACCTCCCCCTGTTGGCTTTCATATGATTGAACATTTCTGCTGCATGGGTGGTGGTGTGTGGGGTGGTCCACCCAGGAACACATACACACATACACACACATTGTCACGCCCTGACCTTAGAGAGACGTTTTATTTCTCTATTTGGTTAGGTCACGGTGTGATGTGGGGTGGGCATTCTATTTTTTGTTTTCTATGTTTCTTTATTTCTATGTTTTGGCCAGGTATGGTTCTCAATCAGGGACAGCTGTCTATCGTTGTCTCTGATTGGGAATCATACTTAGGTAGCCCCTTTTTCCCTCCTTTCAGTGTGAGTAGTTGACTTTTGTTAGTGGCACTAGAGCCCTGAAAAGCTTCACGGTTGTTTTGTATTGTTTATTGTATTGTTGGCGACATTCTAATAAAAAGGAATATGTACGCTTACCACGCTGCACCTTGGTCCGCTTCTTACGACGGCCGTGACACACATGTACACACATGCACGCATGCGTATGCACAAACTCACTCACACGTAAACACACACACACCCCTCAGGTCCAGCAGCAGAGAGGAAGAGGACTTGTTTGACCTTTAGAAGATCAAAGGATGTTCCACAGCTGGAGATAGAGGGGTTACGTACTGTGACACATCCATGCAATACTTATGACAACGCTGATAAGATTGGCATGTTTACTACAGTCCGCCAAACTGTTCACCGTGGTCTACATGGCACGTGGTGTCACTGAAAGAGAAAAGAGTTCAATGAAATGTTGAAAAACACATTTATAGAGTTGGGAAATAGCTCGAAGGAATTGCATATACAATGTGTATAAAACCAGAGTAGTTAATTTCATAATTTCATCAACTTTAACAGTATTATTCTTTTTTTTAATGCATTGTGGAACTTTTCTTTGTGTGTTACCAGATCTGTTAAAGTTGCTACAAAAACACTACACACAAAATTTCAAGAAGTATTAATAGCAGCGCATAAGCAGTGGTTCCTATGTGGACAAATTCATTCAAGTTTTAGCTACCGATTGGATTCATTATGTTATAGTGTACACAAGTTAATGACATTGTCCTATTGACTGGTAGGGACTCTGGGAGTGTTGTGTGTAGTGGAGCTTGTGTCTACTTGTGTCTACTTTGAGTTCGACCAGAGAGTCTGAAGCCCTTTGAGCGTTCATCACCTGGCCCTAAAACACTGGCATGGCACTAAGACTGCAACTCTATCCAGCCATAAATTACTACAGCGCCTAGCAACCATAAGAACAATTGTATGATGTGTGTGTGTGTGTGTGTGTGTGTGTGTGTGTGTGTGTGTGTGTGTGTGTGTGTGTGTGTGTGTGTGTGTGTGTGTGTGTGTGTGTGTGTGTGTGTGTGTGTGTATGTATGTGTGTGTGTGTGTGTGTGTGTGTGTGTGTGTGTGTGTGTGTGTGTGTGTGTGTGTGTGTGTGTGTGTGTGTGTGTGTGTGTGTGTGTGTGTGTGTGTGTGTGAACAGGAAATAGAGCTCCATAGTGTGTTGCAGTTGGTAAACGAGGCAGAGAGGTAGGAGGAATTATGGCAGGGAGGCAACTTGAAACGCTGCATGGCTTTACACAGCAAGTCAGTTAAAACCTGTTGAGTGTAGGGGGCAGTATTTTGATGTTTGGATGAAAAACATGCCCAAATTAAACTGCCTATTTCTCAAGCCCAGAAGCTAGAATATGCATATAATTGATTAGGATAGAAAACACTCTAAAGTTTCCAAAACTGTCAAAATATTGTCTGTGAGTATAACAGAACTGATATTGCAGGCGGAAACCTAAGGAAAATCCAACCCGGAAGTGCTGTTTTTCCTGAAAGCTCTCTGTTCCATTGCCTGCCTTCGCTCCATTTAAAGGGATATCAACCAGATTCCTTTTCCTATGGCTTCCCCATGGTGGGAACAGTCTTTAGACATAGTTTCAGGCTTTTATGTTGAAAAATGAGCGAGAAAGATCACATTTTGTCAGTGGATGGCTGGGTGCCAGCAGCGTTTTGCATGCGCAACAGATTGGAACATACATTTCTCTCTCTCTCTCCTATTGAAGAAGCTTCAGTCCCAGTTGAAATATTATCGATTATATATTGTAAAAACAACCTGAGGATTGATTATAAAAAACGTTTGACATGTTTCACGAACTTTAACGGATACTATTTGGAATTTTCGTCTGCGATGTCGTGACCACTCGAGCCTGTGGATTTCTGAACATAACGCGCCAACCAAATGGAGGTATTTTGGATATAAAAATAATATTTATGGAACAAAAGGAACATTTATTGTGTAACTGGGAGTCTCGGAAGTGTAAACATCCGAAGATCATCAAAGGTAAGCAATTTAATTTATTGCTTTTCTGACTTTCGTGACCAATCTACTTGGCTGTTAGCTGTTTGTAATATTTTGTCTACTGAGAGAGATGTCCTTACATAAACGCTTGGTATGCTTTCGCCGAAAAGCTTTTTTGAAATCTGACACGCCAGGTGAATTAACAACAAGCTAAGATGTGTTTTGCTATTGCACTTGTGATTTCATGAAAATTAAATATTTGTAGTAATTTAATTTGAATTTGGCGCTATGCAATTCAGCAGATGTTGATGAAAATGGCATGGGTGCATCAAGAAGCTTTAAGAACAAATTCTTATTTACAATGACGGCCTACCCCGGCCAAACCCGGCCAACGCTGGGCCAATTGTGCACCGCCCTATGGGACTCCAAATCACAGCCGGATGTGATACAGCCTGGATTTGAACCGGGGACTATAGTGACACCTCTTGCACTAAGATGCAGCGCCTTAGACAGCTGCGCCACTCGGGAGCCAGATGTTGTCAGAGTGTGAAGGAAAAGCCTGTGGATTGACAGGAAATGTCTTCTGTGATTGTGTGTGGTGTGTAGCTGGACTTGGTTGACCTGCTGCGACCTCTCAGTTCAGCCTCAGCTGTCTCTGCCCGGATCAAGATCCAAGACAACATTAACAACCAATCCCCATCTGTGTAGATTGGGAATATAATCTGATCTAAATGCTGTAGTGACCTGTAAGAGAAGGTCATGACTTGAGGAGTCTGTGGCTATTACAATCCTTCTATTAGAAACCTTTCCTGGCTTAGAAACTGTAAAATGGGCAAAAAAAATACATTTTATAGGAATACCCTATAGGTTTTCAGATTAAAGGGATTAAATCTGTGAGGGATTCATCCTGACTGAGCCGTGCATTCAGGGACGAGGAAATCAAACGAGTGACAGACTCAGACATGGGTTACCGTACGTTGTCCCCTGAACTGAGAGGTTAAGAGGTTGTATTATTAACACACACACACTCCTTGGGGGGTAAAGAGGTTGTTTTGTTTCTGCTGTGCCCTATGGCTGTGATTAAGAGAATGTCCCTGTCCTCTGCGTGTCCTGATGTTTAAATGTCACAGCTATTGCAGGAATGCTAAGAGGAGAGGCCAGGAGTGGTCATTACCAGGATGTAAACATCAACCATTTCTTTCTTAAATGGATTTAGGCCACATGAAAGGCCCCTACAGCAGTAGAAAGCCTGATCCAATGGCTAAAAGTCGCCCTGAGGCGTCGATATAGAATCAGATTAAACCCTCCCTAAATCCTAAACTTAACCATTAGGGAGTAAAATGCCAAACTGACCACAAATCAGCATCTAGGGACAGCTTCATCATATATATACTCCGTGGGCGGTTGGCGATTGCCCATGAGGTCAGGGATTGGGAGAGGGGCTTTACCCTGAGATGGCTATCGGAACAGTCAGGGTTTAACACCCTCTCTGGAGCAGGGCCATGGCAGGGAGCGGACAATAGATCCTTTGTGACTCCCTGATTGGACTATCTGATCATTACAAACACACTAAATGGGGAAGTCAATGTGGGGGTAAAGAAAAGGCTCTCAGTCACAACTGAAAGTTTCTTTGGCTTCATGTTGAGCTGACGGTTTTCAGAATGCGAAGTGGAAGTTGTTTGAGCTCAAAACAGGGTTTAGTGTTGTACCAGCGATTTACAACTCTGTAACTTTCATGAATCCTTTATTTAGCCAGATAACTCATTGAGAACAAACAAACCCTCCGTCCCCATCCCCGTCTCCCCTCCGTCCCCGTCTTCCCCTCCGTCCTTGTCCCCGTCTTCCCCTCCGTCCCCGTCTCCCCTCCGTCCCCATCCACCCTCCGTCCCCGTCCTCCCCTCTGTCCTTGTCCTCCCATCCGTCCCCGTCTTCCCCTCCATCCGTCCCCATCCCCCCTCCGTCCCCATCCCCCCTCCGTCCGCATCTCCCCTCCGTCCCCGTCCTCCCATCCGTCCCCATCCCCCCTCCGTCCCCGTCCTCCCCTCCGTCTCCATCTCCCCTCCGTCCCCGTCCTCCCCTCCGTCCCCGTCTTCCCCTCCATCCCCGTCCCCCCTCCGTCCCCGTCCTCCCCTCCGTCTCCATCTCCCCTCCGTCCCCGTCCTCCCCTCCGTCCCCGTCTTCCCCTCCATCCCTGTCCCCCCTCCGTCCCCATCCCCCCTCCGTCAGCATCTCCCCTCTGTCCCCGTCCTCCCCGTCTCCCCTCCGTCCCAGTCTTCCCCTCCGTCCCCGTCCCCCCTCCATCCCCGTCTCCCCTCCGTCCCCGTCCCCCCTCCGTCCCCGTCCTCCCTCCGTCCCCCTTCGTCCCCGTCCTCCCTCCGTCTCCATCTCCCCTCCGTCCCCGTCCTCCCTCCGTCCCCCTCCGTCCCCGTCCTCCCTCCGTCTCCATCTCCCCTCCGTCCCCGTCTTCCCCTCCATCCCCATCCGCCCTCCGTCCCCGTCGTCCCTCCGTCCCCATCCACCCTCCGTCCCCGTCCTTTCTCCGTACCCATCCTCCCCTCCATCCCTGTCCCGGTCTTCCCCTCCATCCCCGTCCCCGTCTTCCCCTCCATCCCCGTCCCCCCTCCATCCCCGTCCCCCTCTCCGTCCCCGTCTTCCCCTCCGTCCCCATCCACCCTCCGTCCCCGTCCTCCCCTCCGTCCCCGTCCCCCCTCCGTCCCCGTCTCCCCTCCGTCCCCGTCCCCCCTCCGTCCCCGTCTCCCCTCCGTCCCCGTCCTCCCTCCGTCCCCGTCCACCCCCCCTCCATCCCCGTCCCCCCTCCATCCCCATCCTCCGTCCCCGTCCTCCCTCCGTCTCCGTCCTCCCTCCGTCCCCCTCCGTCCCCCTCCGTCCCCATCCACCCTCCGTCCCCGTCCTTTCTCCGTACCCATCCTCCCCTCCGTCCCTGTCCCTGCCTTCCCCTCCGTCCCCATCCACCCTCCGTCCCCATCCTCCGTCCCCGTCCCCATCCCCCCTGCATCCCCGTCTCCCCTCCGTCCTCAACCTCCCTCCATCCCTATCCTCCCTCCGTCCCCCCTCCGTCCTCGTCCCTCCCCTGTCCCCGTGACCCCTCCTTCCCCGCCCCCCCCTCCGTCCCTGTCCCCCCTCTGTCCCCATCCACACTGTGTCCGTAAGGACTTGTTGCACTATGAGAAAGCCCAGGACATAGACTGGCAGCCTAGTATATTGCTATGGACCTTCAGCCCCATCTACTGTTGCACTAAACACTACCAGGTAGAGGCTGGCCTTAAACACAGATCTAGGATCAGTTCATGATCCAGAATTCTAACCCGAAACCATAACGTAAGAAAACATCAAACTGATTTTAGATCAGTGTGTGGGAGCAATGTGGCTCACAGATACACTACTAACTGACTCCACTTACTTAAAGGGGCAATCTGCGATTTAAACAATAACAAAGCCGATTTACCAATCCCAGATTTCCCCTTTAAAGGGGTAGTTCAGGATTTTGGCAACTAAGCACTCTATCTATCTCCCCAGAGTCAGATGAACTCGTGGGATAACAGTGTTATGTCTCTGCGTCCAGTATGATGGAAGTTAGAGGTAGATTCGCAATCTAAGCTAGTTAGCATTGGCTCACGAAACTACCTCTAACTTCCTTCATACTAGACGCAGAGACATAAAAATTGTATCCATGAGTTTATCTGACTCTGGGGAAGTAGATAATTGCCAAAATACTGAATTATCCCTTTTAATGTGTTTTCACTGTGTTTCATCTAATAGCACAACCAAATGACATGAATTGCCAGTTGAGATTACATTAAAAGTACATAGTGCAAGTGATCAATGCTGTTCTGCGCAGATTATTAGAGCAATTGTGAAGATCTCCACAGACCTGCGACCTTTACATGCTATTTTGAACATGCACGCTTTCAATGATTACATAAGAAGACATTTGTAGCTTATTCATTGACAAAATTGAACTATCCCTTTAAGTTGATGGAGAGAAATAAATTCATTCTCACACCTACAACCAGACACATTCTTTAAGGTTACAAAAATAAGGTAATGACGTCAGAAAGTAGAGAGTGAAATTCTCACAGCTGTGGCTGCTGTCCCAGGCCTGGTGAGTGTCTCCAGGACATATGTGTACAGTGTTGTAGTCAGGGTAAATAGGTGTCTGTCTACGTCAGGATGTAGCTGTGAATGACCTCTGTGTGATGTGAGAGTTTCACTACCTCAGGGAAACGTCCTATCTTAAGATACAGTACGTGTGCATATCTTGAGACTTCAGGGCAAATGGTTTACTCAATGAAGTCAATTGGAGATCCTACAACTGCTGCGATGAGTGAAAATGTGTGTTGTGAAAATGTGCCTGTGTTACTGGACAGAAAAATGAATACTGCTTAAAATAAGAAGTATCCCCCCTAAAAAGCCTAAATACTTGATATATTGACTTCATGCCCAAACGTTCTATTGAAATCCATATGTGCATTACACACACAGAAATGAGGTTGGATTGGTCCATCAGAGAGTTGAACACTAACAGTGCCAGTACCTTCTGAGCTGAGCAGTGTGACCTGAGTTAGTCACAGGTCAGAGGTTCCTTGTCCCCCCTGCCTTCCTTCCTTCTACTAACCTGTATTCTTGTTGGATTTCTGTTCAGGTTTTCTTAATGACTACTAATAATACAAACCCTCACACATCTCCCTCTGTTTATACAGCTGAAGTCGGAAGTTGACATACACTTAGGTTGGTGTAATTAAAACTTGTTTTTCAAACAGCAAAGGACCTTGTCCATTATGGCCAAACAACAGCAAAGGACCTTGTGAAGTAGCTGGAGGAAACAGGTACAAAAGTATCTATATCCACAGTAAAACGAGTCCTATATCGACATAACCTGAAAGGCCGCTCAGCAAGGAAGAAGCCACTTCTCCAAAACCGCCATAAAAAAGCCAGACTACGGTTTGCAACTGCACATGGGGACAAAAATCTTACTTTTCTGAGAAATGTCCTCTGGTCTGATGAAACAAAAATAGGACTGTTTGGCCATAATGACCATCGTTATGTTTGGAGGAAAAAGGGGGAGGCTTGCAAGCCGAAGAGCACCATCCCACGGGGGTGGCAGCATCCTGTTGTGGGGGTGCTTGCTGCAGGAGGGACTGATGCACTTCCCAGAATAGATGGCATCATGAGGTGGGAAAATATATAGATATATTTTCAATATATAGATATATTGAAGCAACATTTCAAGACATCAGTCAGGAAGTTAAAGCTTGGTAGCAAATGGGTCTTCAAAATGGACAATGACCCCAAGCATACTTCCAAAGTTGTGGCAAAATGGCATAAGGACCACAAGGTCAAGGTATTGGAGTGTCCATCACAAAGCCCTGACCTCAATCCTATAGAAGATTTGTGGTCAGAACTGAAAAAGTGTGTGCGAGCAAGGAGGCCTACAAACCTGACTCATTTACATCAGTTCTGTCAGGAGGAATGGGCCAAAATTCACCCAACTTATTGTGGGAAGCTTGTGGAAGGTTACCCGAAACGTTTGACCCGAGTTAAACAATTTAAAGGCAATGCTACCATATACTAATTGAATGTATGTAAACCCACTGGGAATGTGATGAAAGAAATAAAAGCTGAAATAAATCGTTCTCTCTACTATTATTCTCACATTTCACATTCTTCAAATAAAGTGGTGATCCTAACTGACCTAAGACAGGGAATTTTTACTAGGATTAAATGTCAGGAATTGTGAAAAACTGAGTTTAAATGTATTTGGCTAAGGTGTATGAAAACTTCCGACTTCAACTGTACTGCATGTAACAGCATGGACTGACTGAGACCTGTATGTGTGTGTGCGTGTATGTGTATGTGTGTGTGTGTGTGTGTGTATGTGTATGTGTATGTGTGTGTGTGTGTGTGTGTATGTGTGTATGTGTGTGTGTGTATGTGTGTATGTGTGTGTGTGTGTGTGTGTGTGTATGTGTGTGTGTGTATGTGTGTGTGTGTGTGTGTGTGTGTGTGTGTGTGTGTGTGTGTGTGTGTGTGTGTGTGTGTGTGTGTGTGTGTGTGTGTGTGTGTATGTGTGTGTATGTGTGTGTGTGTATGTGTGTGTGTGTATGTGTGTGTGTGTATGTATGTGTATGTTTGTGTGTGTGTGCTCCGTGTGTTCCCTTTCATTCCTTCTCCCATCCCCGATTTCCTTCAGTTCTGAAGTCTTTAGCCTGAAGGTAAAAACACCTCCCAGGTTTTTTCTAGGTAAATCTGAGATAAGACAATAGGATCTGTAGAGGTGTCTTATTACAGACAGAGAGGCAGAGCTGGGTCCAGACACTGTAAACCTCTCCTTTCTCACCTACAAGGTTGCCTCCACACACCAGGTGTGAAAAGTGCTACAAAAACATTGTCTTTCATGCCTGCAGCGTTGGGGACCAAAAACGTTTCAGCATTTGCCTCCAAACTCATAATTTGACTTGAACTGTGCCGGGTTGGTTGCAGCCCTGCAAGCTGTTGAGTTTTTGATGTATCATTTTCAAGTGCATGTGTTCCATGTTATGCTAGTCACTGTTGAGGAATGTGGAGTTAATGGACAATGATGTTATTGGAGAGAGGGATAGAGAGAGAGTACTTTACCTATTTGCACATCGTTACAACACTGTATATAGACATAATATGACATTTGAAATGTCTTTATTCTTTTGGAATAAAGACATTTTTGTTGTTTATTTCATTTTAATTATCTACTTTACTTGCTTTGGCAATGTCAACATGTGTTTCCCGTGCCAATAAAGCCCTTAAATTGAATTGAGAGAGAGAATTCTGCAAAAATATCCTCCGTGTACAACGTAGAACACCAAATAATGCATGCAGAGCAGAATTAGGCCGATACCCACTAATTATCAAAATCCAGAAAAGAGCCGTTAAATTCTACAACCACCTAAAAGGAAGCGATTCACAAACCTTCCATAACAAAGCCATCACCTACAGAGAGATGAACCTGGAGAAGAGTCCCCTAAGCAAGCTGGTCCTGGGGCTCTGTTCACAAACACAATCACACCCTACAGAGCCCCAGGACAACAGCACAATTAGACCCAACCAAATCATGAGAAAACAAAAAGATAATTACTTAACACATTGGAAAGAATTAACAAAAAAACAGTGCAAACTAGAATGCTATTTGGCCCTACACAGAGAGTACACAGCGGCAGAATACCTGACCACTGTGACTGACCCAAAATTAAGGAAAGCTTTGACTATGTACAGACTCAGTGAGCATAGCCTTGCTATTGAGAAAGGCCGCCGTAGGCAGACATGGCTCTCAAGAGAAGACAGGCTATGTGCTCACTGCCCACAAAATGAGGTGGAAACTGAGCTGCACTTCCTAACCTCCTGCCCAATGTATGACCATATTAGAGAGACATATTTCCCTCAGATTACACAGATCCACAAAGAATTCGAAAACAAATCCAATTTTTAAAAACTCCCATATCTACTGGGTGAAATTCCACAGTGTGCCATCATAGCAGCAAGATTTGTGACCTGTTGCCACGAGAAAAGGGCAACCAGTGAAGAACAAACACCACTGTAAATACAACCCATATTTATGCTTATTTATTTTATCTTGTGTCCTTCAAACATTTGTACATTGCTAAAACACTGTATATATATATAATATGACATTTGTAATGTCTTTACTGTTTTGAAACTTCTGTATGTGTAATGTTTACTGTTAATTTTTGTTGTTTTTCACTTTATATATTGTCTACCTCACTTGCTTTGGCAATGTTAACACATGTTTCCCATGCCAATAAAGCCCTCGAATTGAATTGAATTGAGAGAGAGAGAGAGGAGAGAGAGGAGAGAGAGAGAGAGAGAGAGAGAGAGAGAGAGAGAGAGAGAGACCGAGAGAGGGCCTTCCTAGTTTGTTTCAGAATTATATAGTAGCTCCCTCTGCTGGTCACACCACCACATCGTAACATAATACTACATGGAACTCCTCACTTGAAAGCCTTGTTCTTTTTAGAGGATCGACCACATCCCTCATGGCTTTGAACTGCTTATATTCACTAAGTAGTAGTTTGGCCTGACCTGCATGACTGACTGACTGACTGACTCACTGCTTTATACGTTTGAGGGGGAGAGAAACTCTTTGATCCACTCCCCTTTAGGATCCTCCAACTCACTGATGGCTTTATAATCTAGTGGTAAGTATTACATGGATGCCATCTGAGTGACTGTAGATTCTCAGAATGAGGCTTTTGCTCCAGCCCTGCTCTAACACATTCGATTCAGCTAATCACGGTCCAAATGTGCAGATGATTAGTAGTATCAGGTGTTTTAGAGGGGGCAGGAGAAAAATCCTGCATTCCCCAGTAGTTCTGTAGGAGGAGGGTTGGCCACTCCTGTATGCTGTCAGTCCACCACAAGTATCCAGTGGATGGCAGGCTTGAGTCATTATTACCTATGTTGTCCTACTATTCAATTCAACTTCTGTGTTTCAATGACTGGAGTTTCTAAATGTGTACATTCTTATGTAACATGTTGGACAGTAACTCAAATTATATTTGATCTTTAGTTTTGTGAATGGATGTGTAATGCCACTACATCAATCAATCATTAAATAGGCTATATTACATATTGTAAGTGTAGTGTTATGATTCATACTGTACGGATTTACACATAGAGACAGGATGTTATTAAAGTAAGGGAAGATGCGCTGACTGTCTGATTCATAAAACTCAGACTATCCTAAATAGGTAGTTTAGGCTACCTGTGCTTCTTCCTCACACCTATTGCAAATTATAGTCGGCCTTTGAGAAGTAAACAAGATTATAAAATACAATATGGCCAAAAGTATGTGGACACATGCTTGTCGTACATCTCATTCCAAAATCATGGTCATTAATATGGAGTTGGTCCCTCCTTCGCTGCTATAACAGCCTCCACTCTTCTGGGAAGGCTTTCCACTAGATGTTGGTACTTTACTCCGGGGACTTGCTTCCATCAGCCACAAGAGCATTAGTGAGGTCGGGCACTGATGTTGTGCGATTAGGCCTGGCTGGCAGTTGGCGTTCCAATTCATCCCAAAGGTGTTAGATGGAGTTGAGGTCAGGGCTGTGTGCAGGCAAGTCAAGTTCTTCCACACCGATCTCAACAAACCATTTCTGTATGAACCTCGCTCTGTGCACTGGTGCATTATCATGCTGAAACAAGAAAGAGCCCCCAAACTTTTGCCACAAAGTTGGACACATGAACCATGAAAAACAGCCCCAGACCATTATTCCTACTCCACCAAACTTTACAGTTGGCACTATGCATTTGGGCAGGTAGCGTTTTCCTGGCATCCACCTAACCCAGATCCGTCCGTCGGACTGCCAGATGGTGAAGCATGATTCATCACTCCAGAGAAGACATTTCCACTGCTCCAGGAGTCCATTGGTGGCTAGCTTTAAACCACTCCAGCTGACAATTGGCATTGCACATGGTAATCTTAGGCTTGTGTGCGTGGCTGCTCTGCTATGGAAACCAATTTCATGAAGTTCTTGTGCTGATGTTGCTTCCAGAGGCAGTTTGGAACACGGTAGTGAGTGTTGCAACCGAGGACAGACGATTTTTACACGCTTCAGCACTCGGTGGTCCCGTTCTGTGAGCTTGTGTGGCCTGATGTAAAAAGGGCTTTATAAATAAATTTGATTGTGGCCTACCACTTCACTGAGCCTTTGTTGCTACTAGAGTTTTCCACTTCACAATAACAGTGCTTACAGTTGACCGGAGCAGCTTTACCAGGGCAGACATTTGATGAACTGACTTGTTGGAAAGGTGGCATCCTATGATGGTGCCACGTTGAAAGTCACTGAGTATTTCAGTATCGGCCACTCTACTGCCAATGTTTGTCTATGGAGATTACTGTGTGCTCCATTTTATACACCTGTCAGCAACGGGTGTCGGTGAAACAGCCGAATCCACTCATTTGAAGTGGTTGTGTAGTTGTTGGTAGTTTTAAGAGTAATACAGACAGCAGAACGTCATGCTACTGAGACATTTTATAAGACAAGGCTGAAAGTAGTAGGCTAGCCTACTTCCTTAACCGTGTGTATGGGGCGGGTACCTGTCCTGAGCGAACGGGACAGCAGACCGCATGAGGCCGCACCACACACCACAGAAAAAAAGAGAGAAGAGGTTTCAAACTTTTATCAAGGTGAGTTTTCTAACATACCTGTGTTCTGTTACGGCTTTAGCACGATAAAAGAGAGTGTAGCCTACGCATGGATGAAGTTTCAGTTGCGGCTCATTCGCAGTTGAGCCTTTTACTAGGTCAATCAGGTGAGCTAGTTCAGGGCTACAACAAAATTGTGAAACGTCTGGAGATCCCGAGGAGGTTTGAGAAACAACTGGGCTAGTATATAATCTAGCCTATCGTTTATAATGTAAGCCAACATTTCACATTTGTTATGGTATGTGCTACTGAATTTAACCTACTCTATTATAAATCGACTTGAGTCCTTTTATATTTTTTTAAATTCATATTTCACCATAGATGTTTCTCACAACAGTTTTATGAGACCTAAATACGTTTTTTTTGTTCCAGATTTCCTCCTGAGAATAAAAATAAGATTTATTTAATAACCAGGTTTCCATCGAAACGTTTTATGCGCGTAAAGAAAATATCGGTAAAAAAAAATTCAATAATAATCATGACAGGCCTGATGGAAACGCTAGACAAGGTAAAGTTCCTACGCTAGACAAGGTAGGAACTTTTTGTGACGGTAAAATGGATTATGCTCCCACTACGACGTCGGAAAAGCATGCAGTGTATTAGGCTACAGATGAAATACATTCTGAACTTCATATAGTGGTGGAAGTGCAAGGTGATGAGCGTGGTGATCCTTTCCAATAAATATCGAAGGTCTTATTCTGGTGACATGTTAATCGATACTTCGATGTCAAAACTAAAAACTCTTGCTCTCCCACTATAATAATCTCATAATGTACACGTGCGCAGAGCACGTGCCATTACCAGTGGGCACACTCGCAATATAACACATGTTTTTGTTGTGAGAAAACCATCAGTAAAGTTGAAAATGGGATGAAAATCCATTTAACTTGTATTTTTTAGACGGTACATGGATATTATGTGCCCAAAGTCATCGCGCACAACCTTTTACCGGCAACAAGTACATTTGGGGGAAAATGCGCATGTTTTATTTAATTTTAAAATATGTCAACAATTGCATGGAAACCAAGCTATTGGTGCTAAGTAAACATGGAATCTGGGTTTAATAGGAATGTGTATATTTGCGAAGTACACTGTATATCATAACTATGCAGCATATTGGGTAAAAAATGTAAACAAAACTTGGTCGACCAAGTCGTCAAATCAAATGTATTTATAAAGCCCTTCTTACATCAGCTGATATCTCAAAGTGCTGTACAGAAACCCAGCCGAAAACCCCAAACAGCAAGCAATGCAGGTGTAGAAGCACGGTGGCTAGGAAAAACTCCCTAGAAAGGCCAAAACCTAGGAAGAAACCAGGCTATAAGGGGTGAGTCGTCTGTTTTATATATATATATACTGCTCAAAAAAATCAAGGGAACACTTAAACAACACAATGTAACTCCAAGTCAATCAAACGGTCCACTTAGGAAGCAACACTGATTGACAATACATTTCACATGCTGTTGTGCAAATGGCATAGACAGCAGGTGGAAATTATAGGCAATTAGCAAGACACCCCCAATAAGGGAGTGGTTCTGCAGGTGGTAACCACAGACCACTTCTCAGTTCCTATGCTTCCTGGCTGATGTTTTGGTCACTTTTGAATGCTGGCGGAGCTTTCACTCTAGTGGTAGCATGAGACGGAGTCTACAACCCACACAAGTGGCTCAGGTAGTGCAGCTCATCCAGGATGGCACATCAATGCGAGCTGTGGCAAGAAGGTTTGCTGTGTCTGTCAGCATAGTGTCCAGAGCATGGAGGCGCTACCAGGAGACAGGCCAGTACATCAGGAGACGTGGAGGAGGCCGTAGGAGGGCAACAACCCAGCAGCAGGACCTCCAGCAGGCCACAAATGTGCATGTGTCTGCTCAAACGGTCAGAAACAGACTCCATGAGGGCCCGACGTCCACAGGTGGGGGTTGTGCTTACAGCCCAACACCGTGCAGGACGTTTGGCATTTGCCATAGAACACCAAGATTGGCAAATTCGCCACTGGCGCCCTGTGCTCTTCACAGATGAAAGCAGGTTCACGCTGAGCACATGTGACAGACGTGACAGAGTCTGGAGACGCCGTGGAGAACGTTCTGCAGCCTGCAACATCCTCCAGCATGACCGGTTTGGCGGAGGGTCAGTCATGGTGTGGGGTGGCATTTCTTTGGGGGGCCTCCATGTGCTCGCCAGAGGTAGCCTGACTGCCATTAGTTACCGAGATGAGATCCTCAGACCCCTTGTGAGACCATATGCTGGTGCTGTTGGCCCTGGGTTCCTCCTAATGCAAGACAATGCTAGACCTCATGTGGCTGGAGTGAGTCAGCAGTTCCTGCAAGAGGAAGGCATTGAAGCTATGGACTGGCCCGCCCGTTCCCCAGACCTGAATCCAATTGAGCACATCTGGGACATCATGTCTCGCTCCATCCACCAACTTTGCACCACAGACTGTCCATGAGTTGGCGGATGCTTTAGTCCAGGTCTGGGAGGAGATCCCTCAGGAGACCATCCGCCACCTCATCAGGAGCATGCCCAGGCGTTGTAGGGAGGTCATACAGGCACGTGGATGCCACACACACTACTGAACCTCATTTGGACTTGTTTTAAGGACATTACCGGTACATCAAAGTTGGATCAGCCTGTAGTGTGGTTTTCCACTTTAATTTTGAGTGTGACTCCAAATCCAGACCTCCATGGGTTGATAAATTTGATTTCCATTGATAATTTTTGTGTGATTTTGTTGTCAGCACATTCAACTATGTAAAGAAAAAAGTATTTAATAAGAATATTTCATTCATTCAGATCTAGGATGTGTTATTTTAGTGTTCCCTTTATGCTGTATAACATCAGTGTTTTAATCAAATAAACAGTGCATTCGGAAAGTATTGAGTTTCAACATTTTGTTACGCTACAGTGTGAGTTACCACTACAATGTAGAGCACTTTTAATGGAAGAAACTGCTGTATACAGTGCATTCAGAAAGTATTCAGACCCCTTGACTTTTCCACATTTTGTTACTCTACAGCCTTACTCTAATTTAATAGTATTTTTTTTGCTCATCAATCTGCACAATATATCATAATGACAAAGCAAAAACGGGTCGATTTTTTTATTTTATTTTTTATTTTTTTGCAAATGTATAATAAAAAACAGAAATATTACATTTACATAAGTATTCTGACCCTTTACTCAGTACTTTGTTGAAGGACCTAAGGCAGCGATTACAGCCTCGAGTCTTCTTGGGTATGACGCTGCAAGCTTGGCACACCTGTATTTGGGGAGTTTCTCCCATTCTTCTCTGCAGATCCTCGCAAGCTACGTCAGATTAGATGGGGAGCGTCACTGCACAGCTATTTTCAGGTCTCCGGAAATGTTTGATCGGATTCAGTCCGGGCCACTCAAGGATATTCAGAGACTTGTCCCAAAGCCACTCCTGAGTTGTCTTGGCTGTGTGCTTAGGGTCATTGTCCTGTTGGAAGGTGAACCTTCACCCCAGTCTGAAGTCCTGAGCACTCTGGAGTAGGTTTTCATCAAGGATCTCTCTGTACTTGCTCCGTTCATCTTACCCTCGATCCTGACTAGTCTCCCAATCCCTGCCGCTGAAAAACATCCCCACAGCATGATGCCGCCACCACCATGTTTCACTGTAGGGATGGTGTCAGGTTTCCTCCAGACGTGACGCTTGGCTTTCAGGCCAAAGAGTTCAATGTTGGTTTCATCAGACCAGAGAATCTTGTTTCTCATGGTCTGAGAGTCTTTTAGGTGCATTTCGGCAAACTCCAAGCTGGCTATCATGTGCCTTTTTACTGAGGAGTGACTTACCCTTCTGTGCCTCGACACAATCCTGTCTTGGAGCTCTACGGACAATTCCTTCGACCTCATGGCTTGGTTTTTCCTCTGACATGCACTCTTAACTGTGGGACCTTTATATAGACAGATGTGTGCCTTTCCAAATCATATCCAATCAATTGAATTTACCACAGATGGACTCCAATCAAGTTGTAGAAACATCTCAAGGATGATCAATGGAAACAGGATGCACATGAGCTCAATTTCCAGTCTCATATCAAAGTGTGAATAAAATGTCTAAAAACCGGTTTCTGCTTTGTCATTATGGGGTATTGTAGGTAGATTGATGGGGGGAAAAATGTATTTAATCCATTTTAGAATACTGTAACGTAACAACATTTGGAAAAGGGGAAGGGGTCTGAATACTTTCAGAAAGCACTGTATATAGTAGATTTTTTTTCACGTAGGTTGTGTCTATATATGGAAAAATACACATTTAAAAAATTCAACCAATTGATGAACAGACAACTTTTGGTTGACCAAGATTTGTTTTAGTTGGGGACAGCCCTACTATATAGAAAATAGGGTGCTATATTTCTTTTAGTCAGTCAGTACTGCAAATGAGACTGAACATGCCCTTTTGCTGACCTGTCTCTTCAGTCAGTGTTTTGGGGAAGCCACAGCAGGATCAGTCGCTCAATCATATTTTAGTCATACAACACTTTTCACAAATACATTTGTTAATAAGTCCTCTATCTCTCACCTAAACTCCCTGCTCTCCAGTCAGGGTCATGATTAACACGGCAGAGTATGGCAACACGTCGTGGGAGCTGTCAGTCCAGGTAGACCAGAGAGATGGAGACGAGGGCATGAGGTTTAAACTCAGAGTCAAGGGAGACCTGCACATTGGAGGACTCATGCTCAAACTGGTGGAGAAGATCAGTAAGTCTCTCTTTCATTCTATCTTCCAACCCTCTCTGTCTCTCTCTCTATGTCTCCCCCCTTCTCTCAGACACAGTACTAGCCTGGAGAACACACCCTTGTTTGCCCTACATTCATCTATAGTGCTGAGTAGTATTGTTCTCCCACAATGCTTCAGTACCACAGCCAGAGGGGCTAAAGTCCACCACTTTATCTCATGTTTATTCACCTGGGAGAAATCTCAAAAGACACCCTATTCCCTATGTAGTGCACTACCTTTGACAGTTATTACTTCTACAATATGAGTGTCCTACATGGAGAATAGGGTGTGATTTAAGACACATCCTGCCTTCATTCAGGAGGATTAGACACTATGGAATTCCCCTAGTGTAAGATGGTATTATAGTGACCTAAGCCTTGGTTTATTTCACATAGATACAAGGTGTGTTGTGTTTGTTACAGTGGAGGTAAGGGGGTGTATGACATGTACTTTATATGACTAAGCCATATACAGTTGAAGACAGAAGTTTACATACACCTCAGCCAAATACATTTAAACTCAGTTTTTCACAATTCCTGACATTTAATCCTAGTAAAAATTCCCTGTCTTCGGTCCGTTAGGATCACCACTTTATTTGAAGAATGTGAAATGTGAGAATAATAGTATAGAGAATTATTTATTTCAGCTTTTATTTCTTTCATCACATTCCCAGGGGGTCAGAACACTCAATTAGTATTTGGTAGCATTGCCTTCAAATTGTTTAACTTGGGTCAAACGTTTCGGGTAGCCTTCCACAAGCTTCCCACAATAAGTTGGATGAATTTTGGCCCATTCCTCCTGACAGAGCTGGTGTAACTGAGTCAGGTTTGTAGCCTTCCTTGCTCGCACACACTTTTTCAGTTCTGCCCACAAATGTTCTATAGGATTGATGTCAGAGCTTTGTGATGGCCACTCCAATACCTTGACGTTGTTGTCATTAAGCCATTTAGCCACAACTTTGGAAGTATGCTTGGTGTCATTGTCTATTTGGAAGACCCATTTGTGACCAAGCTTTATCTTTAATATACAGTATCCACATAATGTTCTTTCCTCGTGATGACATCTATTGTGAAGTGCACCAGTCCCTCCTGCAGCAAAGCACCCCCACAACATGATGCTAACCAGCCGCGTGCTTCACGGTTGGGATGGTGTTCTTCAGCTTGCAAGCCTCCCCCTTTTTCCTCCAAACATAACGATGGTCATTATGGCCAAACAGTTCTATTTTTGTTTCATCAGACCAGAGGACTTTTCTCCAAAAAGTACGATCTTTGTCCCCATGTGCAGTTACAAACCGTAGTCTGGCTTTTTTATGGCGGTTTTGGAGCAGTGGCTTCTTCCTTGCTGAGCGGCCTTTCAGGTTATGTCGATATAGGACTCGTTTTACTGTGGATATAGATACTTTTGTACCTGTTTCCTATTAGACGAGAGAATATCGGTTTTAATTGTGGATAATACATACAGCTGAACATGTTTAAATGGCAATGTTTGTGCCTTGTGAAAATACTGTCCTTTTACCCAACCATATATCCTCTCTCTCTTTCCCCCATCTCCATCTCTCCGTCAGAGGCCCCTCAGGACTGGTCAGACCATGCTCTGTGGTGGGAGCAGAGGAGCTGTTGGCTGCTGAAGACCCACTGGACCCTGGACAAGTACGGTGTCCAGGCAGACGCTGACCTGCGATACACTCCCCAGCACAAACCCCTGTGTCTGCAGCTGCCCAACATGAAGATGGTCAAACTCACCGTCAGCTACTCTGCCGTCGTCTTCAAGACCGTCGTAAAGATCTGCAGAGCACTCAGTGAGTCAGTGAGTACCCTAGCCGGATATGAGGCCCTATCCTCACCCCCTAGTCCCTAAGCACTAGTCCCTTTGCACTAGTGTACTGTAGATCTGAAAGGATTGGATCAGTGTTTAATATGCTCAAGTTCCCATTACTGATTGGTGGCAAGGAAAATGTTTGTCATATTGTTTATACTTCTCCAGTCCTCTCACATCTTCACCGGGACTGAGGGGGGTAGGGGCTAGGACCTAGTGGTTAGGGATTTAAATCTAGGTATAGCGATTTAGGGTTTAGGGGTCTAAGGAAGTGGTTCTCAAACCTCTCCTCGGAGACCCCCGGCCCTTCCATGTATTTTATCTATTCCAGAGCCAGCACACCTGATTCAACTTGTTAACTAATCATCAAGCCTTTGAATAGGTGAATCAGGTGAGCTGGTTCAGCTCTACAGCAAAATTGGGAAACGTCTGGGGGTCTCCGAGGATACATTTGAGAACCACTGGTCTAGGGGTAAGGATGTAGGGTTTAGGGGCAGGAACTCTCCTTGACATCCTTTCTCCTCTAGACATCAGGAGGCCAGAGGAGCTGTCCCTGCTGAAGCCTCCAGATAACCCGCCCAAGAAGAAGAAGAAGATGAAGAAAGACAAGAACCCAGCGCTGGAAGACATCTTAGATATGGACATCTTCAATGGAAGCTCTGGGAGAACGGGTGAGAGAAGCAGAGTTACAATTATGTGTTAATCGTGTTATTAGACATGGATATTTTCAGTAGACCGTCAGATTCTTCCCTTCTGTTTTCATGTAAAGACTTCAACCAAGTTAGCCATATCCTAGGTGACTGCCTGTTTCTGCTTTACCCAACCCCATTGTTGTTGTCTCTTTGTCAATATACCTTTATTGAATCACAGAAACCATCAGGCCCTCAGGCTAAGTTATCCACATGGTGACGTTAGCCTGGCGTAAACTTTCCTCATATCTCGAAGGTCATCTTCAATCATGCTGTGAAGCTATTTCATTCACCACCATGGCAACACAGTCAATGTTTAGAACCTCAGGCGAACTCAAAGTGGATCATTTCTGACTTGTATGTCTCACACCACCAGATTCAGCCCACATGGTGGCTTCTGTTGACTTCTGAAACAATCTAAGAAGGAATGGAGAATTCTGAAGATCTGAAAGAATAGAGCGATCATGACAGATATCTGAAAGAATAGTACAGTACGCTGAGACGCAGACACACACACTTTCTGAGTCTGTCTGAGTAGCTACAGTATAGAGCAGCTGACGATTCCAACTCATAAAATCAGCCTCATTTTGACTGTAGTTCTGAACCATTTCAAAGGTTTTGATATAATCTTATTCGTTATGATCTAAAAGGCAAAACTGATTCTAGGTCAGCACTCTCATTATAACATGGTCCCTGAACTGTGTCTCCTCCTCCACCTGACCCCTTCAGGCAGTCCCTTGTACAGTAAGACCATGGTGCCCACCTATGACCCAGAGAATGGGACTCCAGCCTCGGCCACCAGCTTATGGTTTGGGGACAACCCCCTGACCTCCAGCCAGCCCAACCTGCCCCCTGTAGAGCTGGCCAAGATGTACCAGCAGTTGTCCATGGTGGACAAAGCCATCATCAACGCAGTAAGAGTTACTCAGAAACAAAAACCTTGAGATGAACCAGACTATGGCTGTACATGTAGAAGACTTACTAGTTGTTGGCTTTGCTATGCTGGAGGGCAGTTCTCTGTCTCTTCCCTGAACACTTCCTGGTTTACTGTGATAGGCTGCTGATGTGATTGACAGGTGGCTGGACTCCTCCCGCTCCTTGATGGAACAGGGCATCGGAGAACATGACAGACTGCAGCTACGCTTCAAATACCACTGCTTCTTCGACCTCAACCCAAAGGTAACACTAACCCCTAACCTTAAACCTAAGTGAGTGTTTGAATAACACTGAACCTCAACCCGAAGGTGAGACTAACTGTAACTATAACACCATCTCTAACCCTAACATTGACTGATTTATTGATGTGTGTTTCAGTATGATGCTGTGAGGATAACCCAGTTGTATGAGCAGGCTCGCTGGTCCATCCTACTGGAGGAGATCAACTGCACTGAGGAGGAGATGCTCATGTTCGCCTCCTTACAGGTACACACACACACACACACACATACACATACATATGCGCGCACATACACGCACACACTATTATCCATCTGGTTTGGTGTCTCAGTCCCAAAGGAGGCATGATGGGAAAGAGGACAATCCCATAGGAGGGAGGGAGGGAGTCTGGTTATCCTCCTGAACTCCTCTGGGTGATAAAATATAAATAACACAAAGGTATTAAGTGAAAAACATAGAATTTCAACTGTTCTTCATCTCTGACTGATTTATTCTCAACTGATCTATAAAAATGATTAAATCCATGAGATGGTTATTGCTCTCACCTGCATTGTTACTGGAATCACAAGACTCTCTCTCTCTTCTCCCAGTCTGTGTCATTGTCTGGCCTCAAGTGTTGAACTAACTGTTTCTGGGTTCAGACCTGCCTTTTACACTAAAGACTGGGTATATTTAGGTTTTCAAACGTGTCTGTTAGTTTTATACTCTTCTTATCTACTGTGTATTCTTATCTACTGTGTATTGTACAATAATCTCCTGTTGCTCTTAGTATGATATATCCCCCAATTCCCATCATTAAGTGTTGATTATTAATGATTTTGTTAATATTGTTTCAGTATCACATATGTAAGATGACCATTTCGACAGAACCTCTGGACTTCTCCAATGAACTGGAGATAGATGAAGTAGAGGCTGCCTTATCCAATCTAGAGGTCACACTTGGAGGAAAAACAGACAGAATATTGGTAAGTGGAGTTTTTATTATTTTAAACGATTCATATTCTTTATATACAGTATAAATGATAAACAAGTCTGTATGATTTCAACAGTTTCAGAGGGTGCAACACCTGTCTTTTAAGCAAGGGTTGATAGGTTGTCTGATTTGATTGCATGTCTCAACATGATGATGTCACAGGATAATTGACAGTTGCTCCCCCCCCCCCCCCCCTCCCCAGGAAGACATCACAGACGTTCCGAAGCTGGCAGACTCCCTCAAGCTGTTCAGGTAAATCCTAAAGGCCGCTGTATATGGCCAGAAACACACATTAATAGGGTACTGTATCTGTGTAACAAATGGAAACATGGGTTTTAGAAACTAAGTCGTAGAAGTAAAATGCCATTACACGTTACAGAAGGAAAGGTTAGTATGCTACACTGTAGATAGTCCATGACACAGACAGTTCACACAGCAACGTGCAACAGTGTGACTGTGTGGGGACACAACCTGTTCACATTTTTCCTCAAATCGTTTTGGTTGTTGTTTTTGTTTCGTACCCCAGGCCTAAAAGGCTGGCATTGCGTTCATATAAGGAGTACTGGTTCGTGTTTAAAGACACCACCATCTCCTACTACAAGAACAAAGAGACCGCCAGCGGAGAGCCGATAGAACAGCTGCATCTCCGAGGATGTGAGGTGGTCCCTGACGTCAATGTGACGGACAAGAAGTTTGGCATCAAGCTGCTTCTCCCAGTGGCTGATGGGATGAATGAGGTCTACATCCGCTGTGACAACGTAAGATGCAATTTCTTATTGAACCAAATTATTATTAAAACATTTTTTTGGAGTGGGGCACTAAGAACATGAATCCATTGTTCCCCTTACATATTGTGATGATATCCAGGAGACGCAGTATGCCAAGTGGAAGGCAGTGTGTACTCTGGCCTCCAAGGGCCAGACCATCTACCCTACCCTGGCCTCCAAGGGCCAGACCATCTACCCTACCCTGGCCTCCAAGGGCCAGACCATGGCTTACAGCTCCTACAGGTCACACGTTCTTACTTCATCCTTCCCATGCCTTACCACATTAATAGGCTTCTGACTGTAAACTGACGAGGAGAAACTGGGATTGGTCTAGTTCGGAGGTGAAGAACATCCAGTCGTTCCTGCAGATGAAGAGTCTGGCGCCCCCCCCCCCCCCCCCCCCCTGGTCAGACCTGGATGCCATGGAGATGAACGCTGAGTGCTTTGTCTCTCCTAGATACACCAAGAGGTACAAGACCAAACAGGTGGGGGTCTATCTGCAATATAGGGTGATGATCAATCAAACATGATTCAGTGTTTGTGAGCCACAGACAGGGAGAGGATGTCATCAGAGCTCTCCAGTGGTTTTATAATCTCAGACTGACAATCTGTCGACATCCAGATCATTCTATTCCATTCACTTACCCTCTCAGTATTTGTTAAAGGACTGACATAATGTCTGTGTAAAGTAGCCTAAATGTCCCTGTTCTGTCTGCTGTCCAGCTGACAGCGAGGATCCTGGAGGCCCATCAGAACATTGCCAGTCTCTCTCTCAATGAAGCTAAAATGCGCTTCATCCGTGCCTGGCAGTCCCTGGCTGAGTTTGGTATCAAATACTACATTGTCAGGTACGTAAATGTGACCGACCAGGTTCAAACACCTCAAGGCTGTGTTAGCCTGCTGAGATAATGCCTTAGCCTTAGGCGTTAGCTCAGCGAGCTAATGTAAATCTTCAGGTCCCAGGTAAAGTTACTTATCACACAATCATTGTGTGTGTGTGTGTGTGTGTGTGTGTGTGTGTGTGTGTGTGTGTGTGTGTGTGTGTGTGTGTGTGTGTGCCAGGTTCCAAGGCAGTAAGAAGGATGAGCTGATGGGTATCTCCTATAACCGTCTGATCCGTATTGACATGTCCACTGGCCTGCCTGTCACCACCTGGAGATTCGCCAACATGAAACAGTGGAATGTCAACTGGGAGATCAGACAGGTAAATGGCTCTAGATTGATTGATCGATTGCTTTTTACAGATTAGAAAGCAAGGATAATAGTTGTCTTTGTAATAAGAGAAACTGTTTTTTTTACTGAAAATATACTTAACCTTGCAGAAGTATTCAGACCCCTTAGATGAATTCACATTTTATTTTGTTACAAAGTGGGATTAAAATTAATTTAATTGTCATTTTTTTCCAACAATCTGCTTAAAATACTCTGTAATCTCAAAATGGAAGAGAAAATCCCCCCCAAAATGAAGAACTAAAATATAGTCGTTGCGTAAGCATTCAGCCCCTCTGTTCAGGCAAGCCTAAATTAGTTCAGGAGTAACATTTGACTTAAGAAATCACATAAAAATTACATGGACTCACTGTGTTAAATAATAGGAGTTTACTTTTTTATGAGTAACTCTTCCACTTGTCCCCCATACATACAACATCTGTAAGGTCCCTCAGGCAAGTTTTGAATTTCAAGCATAGATTAAATTACAAAGACCATGGAGCTTTTCAATAGTCTCATTAAGAAGGGCAGTGATTTGTAGATGGGTGTCAATAACAAATCAGACATTGAATATCTCTTTTAAGTATTATGGTCAAGTTAATAATTATGCTGTGGATTATACATAAACCACCCAGACACATCAAAGATACAGTCGTCCTTCTGAATTGAGCTGCAGGACAGGAAGGAAACTGCTCAGGGATGTTAACATGAGGCCATTGGTGATTTTAAAACAGTTACAGAGTTCAATGGCCGTAATGGAAGAAAACAGAGGATGGATTAACAACATTGTAGTGAATCCACCAGAGTGAAAAGAACAATACAAATATACAGAATAAAAATATTCTAAAACATGCATATTGTCTACAACAAGGCACTAAAGTAATACTGGAAAAAAACCATGGCAAATCCAACACAACATATCACTGAGTAACTGCCTCCTTATGTTCAAGCATAGCGGTGGCTGCATCATGGTATGGGTATGCTTGACATTGGAGTTTTTCAGGATAAAAATAAATGGAATGGAGCTAAGCACAGGCAGAATCCTAGAGGAAAACCTGCTTCAGTCTGCTTTACACCAGACACTGGGAGAGGAATTCACCTTTTAGCAGGATAATAACCTACAACACAAGGCCAAAACAACACTGGATTTGTTTACCAAGAAGATGGCGAATGTTCCTGAGTTGCCAAGTTACAGTTTGGACTTAAATCTGCTTGTAAATCTGGCAAGACTGGAAAATTGGTGTCTAGATATGGTCCCAAATATCTTGACAGAGCTTTGAAGAACTATCAATCTACAGTCGTGTCCTAAAGTTTTGGGAATGACACAAATATTAATTTTCACAAAGTTTGCTGCTTCAGTGTCTTTAGATATTTTTGTCAGATGTTACTATGGAACACTGAAGTATAATTACAAGCATTTCATAAGTGTCAAAGGCTTTCATTGACAATTACATTAAGTTGATGCAGAGCCAATATTTGCAGTGTTGAACCTTCTTTTTCAAGACCTCTGCAATCTGCCCTGGCATGCTGTCAATTAACTTCTGGGACACATCCTGATAGCAGCCCATTCTTGCATAATCAATGCTTGGAGTTTGTCAGAAGTTGTGGGTTTTTGTTTGTCCACCCGCCTCTTGAGGATTGACCACAAGTTCTCAATGTGATTAAGGTCTGGGGAGTTTCCTGGCCATGGATCCAAAATATCGATGTTTTGTTCCCCGAGCCACTTAGTTATCACTTTTGCCTTATGGAAAGGTGCTCCATCATGCTGGAAAAGGCATTGTTCATCACCAAACTGTTCCTGGATGGTTGGGAGAAGTTGCTCTCGGAGGATGGTTGGTACCATTCTTTATTCATGGCTGTGTTCTTTAGGCAAAATTGTGAGTGAGCCCACTCCCTTGGCTGAGAAGCAACACCACACATGAATGGTCTCAGGATGCTTTACTGTTGGCGTGACACAGGACTGATGCTCACGCTCACCTTGTCTTCTCCGGACAAGCTTTTTTCCGGATGCCCCAAACACAATCGGAAAGGGGATTCATCAGAGAAAATGACTTTACCCCAGTCCTCAGCAGCCCCGATCCCGCAGCTGAATCAACTTTAGGAGACGGTCCTGGCGTTTGCTGGACTATCTTGGGCGCCCCGAAGCCTTCTTCACAACAATTGAACCGCTCTCCTTGAAGTTCTTTATGATCCGATAAATGGTTGATCTTACTGGCAGCAATATCCTTGCATGTGAAGAACTTTTTGTGCAAAGCAATGATGACGGCACGTGTTTCCTTACAGGTAACCATGATTGACAGAGGAAGAACAATGATTCCAAGCACCACCCTCCTTTTGAAGCTTCCAGTCTGTTATTTGAACTCAATCAGCATGACAGAGTGATCTCCAGCCTTGTCCTCGTCAACACTCACACATGTGTTAACGTGAGAATCACTGACATGATGTCAGCTGGTCCTTTTGTGGCAGGGCTGAAATGCAGTGGAAATTTTATTTGGGGGGGGATTCAGTTCATTTGCATGGCAAAGAGGGACTTTGCAATTAATTGCAATTCATCTGATCACTCTTCATAACATTCTGGAGTATATGCAAATTGCCATCATACAAACTGAGGCAGCAGACTCAACTGTAGGTGAGGAAAGCTCTTAGAGACTTACCCAAGAAGACTCACAGTTGTAATCACTGCCAAAGGTTTTTCTAACAAGTATCGAAATAACATTTAAGTTATTTAATTTATATATGTAAAAAAATATATATTTCAAATGGTCTTCTACTTTGACACTACAGAGTATTTTGTGTTTATTGTTGACATAAAATGACAAATATATTTTAATCCCACTTTGTAACACAATAAAATGTGAAGAAATCCAAGCGTTATGAATACTTTTGCAAGGTACTGTATCTATAAAGTACATGAATCAATATGAATCCATACTGTTTGTCTTCAGGTGGCTATAGAGTTTGACCAGAATGTGTCGATAGCCTTCTCCTGTGTGAGCTGTGACTGTTAGGTGGTCCATGAGTACATAGGAGGATACATCTTCCTCTCAACACGCTCCAAAGACCAGAACGAGACACTGGATGAGGAACTCTTCCACAAACTCACTGGAGGGCAGGAATGAACCCTGGTCATCAGCTTTCACTTAGTGCTGCTGGCAAGAAATCATTTAAATGCATTGTTGATATGGTTTTGCAGACTACATCAATTATTTGTTCACATTGTAAATTGCAGAGAAAAGTAGAATGTCTTTGTCACTATATTTCATCCCGAGACCATCTCTACAGGATGGGTAGACCATCTCTACAGGATGGGTAGACCATCTCTACAGGATGGGTAGACCATCTCTACAAGGCCACTTTGTCTGACGGTCTGGCCTACTGCTTTGATTCCATGGTCCATCTGCAGAGACAGCAATTAATTCAGCACATGAGCTTTACATCTTGTCACTTGTTTGATTTGGTGTAGCCCAGTCTTTGAATTCAATGTTGTCGGCTACTTTCACAATCAATATACGTTCATTGCTTTGTTTTATACATGTTACTTGTTTGATGTTTTAGCATGTAACTTTTTTGCAATTTTATTAACAAGTCCAAAATACCTGTATATTTCAGAGAGAGTTCTGGTGGTGGGTTATTATCGTGTTGAAGGAGACATTTGTTTTCAGAGAAAACACTGGAATTTCTGCTGACTGAGATGCACTGAAATAAACTTGAGAAACATGTTTTGGTCAGTTGTTTTCTCTGCAATGGTGATTCCCTGGGAGCAATTCATGACATGTCCACATAGAATAGTCTTTCCAGCCTTTAGATCAGTTATAACCCCATGTGAGATTTTCCCTCTGTGTTCTCAGACTTACCTATCAGAACCTAGAAAATCCTAGCACTTCTCTACCATTGGCGGATACGCATTACGCACAGCAAATAAGCCAATCAGAGCCGAGTACGGTGAGCGATTGATTTTTCTGCTATTGGCTAATCGTCCTGAATGCTAAGGAAACGAAAACTAGCACGTGGGTTAGATAATTCAGTAGGCGACCTCCAAAAAATAATTTATTTCAGTACTTTACTGTTATCTTTGGTGATTAAAAACTCATATTATTGGGTAAAAATTAGAATGTACTATTCAGCTTGCTATTAAGCAGGAAGACAAGCTTTCTAATGACGGACAAGGAAGATGATGACTCCCAGCACAGAGCGAATGAGGGTGACTCCGTTGTACTGAAACGGGGAGACATCTAACGTTACAAAGCTGCGGATTCAAAAGAAAAAGTTAGTCGTTACACAACTGTGCTCATGCACAATCACATTATCTATTGGTGTGCATTAGCTAACAATGCTTGACAGTCAGGTCAAATATTTGCCTGTACTACCAACATGCAAGCTATGTGCCCGACCTCACTAATGCTCTTGTAGCTGAATGGAAGCAAGTCCCAGCATCACTGTACCAACATCTAGTGGAAAGCCTTCCCAGAAGAGTGGAGGCTGTTATAGCAGCAACAGGCGGACCAACTCCATATCAATGACCATGATTTTGGAATGAGATGTTTGACAAGCAGGTGTCCACATACACTACATAACCACAAGTATGTCAACATTTTATGTCAATTCTATCGGAACGTACTGTAATGTTGCGTTCGTCTGGAGACACCCGAACAGACTCCATCTTGTGTCTCTATCCTCTCTCCTCCAAGCTATGGGTCAGTGATGCAGATGTACCCAGGAGGAGGCCCTGGGAAGGCGGGGGCAGAGAGCTTTGGCTTCCCCTCCCACTTCCACGATATGCTCCGTGAGCTTCCCATCTGTCATGTCAACGCACTGCTGGCAGGGACAATGGGCACGGAGGCTAAATACATAGACGTGGGTGTGGGGAATATAATCCTTTGACAGACCAACAATGCTATACTGTCTCATTGAATCAATGCTATACTGTCTCATTGAATCAATGCTATACTGTCTCATTGAATCAATGCTATACTGTCTCATTGAATCAATGCTATACTGTCTCATTGAATCAATGCTATACTGTCTCATTGAATCAATGCTATACTGTCTCATCTATTGAATTGATTGATGTATTGTCACCACTCTAGATGCTGGACAGGCCAATGGAGATAAGTCCAACCTGACCCAGAGAAAGCAGAAGGCAATGGGGGCAGCCCAGACACAGAGGACCAGAGCATGGAGACTAGTACCAGTACAGACCCTGCCGAGGACAAGGAGAGGGAGAAACAGAGAGAGATCAGAGTATGACAACACATAGTGAAGCAGCAAGTTGTCTCTGTTATTTGTCACACTTCCTGGTGCTTGTGTGCTCCAAAGATTTCAACGGTGTACAATTGAAGAGCAACTGTGTGTTACATTTCAGGCCCAGGAGAAGATGGAGAAGAGGAAGAAACTGCTGCTGCTGCAGGTGAGTGTTATTCTGTCTCGCTCTCACCTCCCCGCATAATGCCACTAAGTTACAGAGTGAACTCTAAAGCATGAACGTGCTGTCAGTAGACATGTATAAGCAGTAATAAACAGTATAACAGCTGCTTGGCACTAAGATTACATCCCCCTGACACACCAGTTTTGCTCTGTCGGTGTCGTCTTGCACTGTCTGAAATCAGTCAAACATGGCAATGTTAACATCTTCATGTCAACACAAGTAACAAAACAGGTGTGTTTAGCAGTAATCTTGATCCGAAGTGAGATGTCTAGTTAAAGATGATTGATGGTGGGGCTACAGCAGATGTCATCTGATCCTGTGTTTATTGATAGGTTTGTAGAGGGTTGGGGAAACTCATGTTTCCATGTAGTCTACAACCCTAGTATGTCTCTACACATGAGTTCCAATACTTTCAACAGGCCTTCTTCCATCCTCCCTCCTTTGAAGTACTCACTAATCTCACCAAATTGGTTAGGTGAGTTCTACTGTCTAGTTCTACTGTCTAGTTCTACTGTCCAGTTCTACAGTATAATATCTCTGGTTCTTCTCCTCAGGTTGGTGATAGCCAGTCGGTTTAACCCCTGTCCAGTTCTACTGGGCCTCATCAAGTTCCTCGCCCCCTCCTCCTCGACCCTTTGCAGTGTACTCTCAATATAAAGAGGTATGTATCTGAGTGTTCTCTAGTATGCTTCCTAGTGTGCTCTAGTGTGTGTGTTGTGTATTTAATAAGCATATTACTGTTATTATTATTACTGCCATGTTCACCTCTGTCGTGTTCACCCGGTCGTGTTCACCTCTGTCGTGTTCACCCCGGTCGTGTTCACCTCTGTCGTGTTCACCTCTGTCGTGTTCACCTCTGTCGTGTTCACCCCGGTCGTGTTCACCTCTGTCGTGTTCACCCGGTCGTGTTCACCTCTGTCGTGTTCACCCGGTCGTGTTCACCTCTGTCGTGTTCACCTCTGTCGTGTTCACCCGGTCGTGTTCACCTCTGTCGTGTTCACCTCTGTCGTGTTCACCCGGTCGTGTTCACCTCTGTCGTGTTCACCCGGTCGTGTTCACCTCTGTCGTGTTCACCTCTGTCGTGTTCACCCCGGTCGTGTTCACCTCTGTCGTGTTCACCTCTGTCGTGTTCACCTCTGTCGTGTTCACCTCTGTCGTGTTCACCTCTGTCGTATTCACCCGGTCGTGTTCACCTCTGTCGTGTTCACCTCTGTCGTGTTCACCCGGTCGTGTTCACCCCAGTCGTGTTCACCCGGTCGTGTTCACCTCTGTCGTGTTCACCCCGGTCGTGTTCACCTCTGTCGTGTTCACCTCTGTCGTGTTCACCCGGTCGTGTTCACCTCTGTCGTGTTCACCTCTGTCGTGTTCACCTCTGTCGTGTTCACCTCTGTCGTGTTCACCCCGGTCGTGTTCACCTCTGTCGTGTTCACCTCTGTCGTGTTCACCCGGTCGTGTTCACCTCTGTCGTGTTCACCTCTGTCGTGTTCACCTCTGTCGTGTTCACCCGGTCGTGTTCACCTCTGTCGTGTTCACCTCTGTCGTGTTCACCCCGGTCGTGTTCACCTCTGTCGTGTTCACCCCGGTCGTGTTCACCTCTGTCGTGTTCACCCCGGTCGTGTTCACCTCTGTCGTGTTCACCTCTGTCGTGTTCACCTCTGTCGTGTTCACCCCGGTCGTGTTCACCTCTGTCGTGTTCACCCCAGTCGTGTTCACCCGGTCGTGTTCACCTCTGTCGTGTTCACCTCTGTCGTGTTCACCTCTGTCGTGTTCACCTCTGTCGTGTTCACCCGGTCGTGTTCACCTCTGTCGTGTTCACCTCTGTCGTGTTCACCTCTGTCGTGTTCACCTCTGTCGTGTTCACCTCTGTCGTGTTCACCCGGTCGTGTTCACCCCAGTCGTGTTCACCTCTGTCGTGTTCACCTCTGTCGTGTTCACCTCTGTCGTGTTCACCCGGTCGTGTTCACCCCAGTCGTGTTCACCTCTGTCGTGTTCACCCGGTCGTGTTCACCCCGGTCGTGTTCACCTCTGTCGTGTTCACCTCTGTCGTGTTCACCCCGGTCGTGTTCACCTCTGTCGTGTTCACCTCTGTCGTGTTCACCCGGTCGTGTTCACCCCGGTCGTGTTCACCTCTGTCGTGTTCACCTCTGTCGTGTTCACCTCTGTCGTGTTCACCCCGGTCGTGTTCACCTCTGTCGTGTTCACCCGGTCGTGTTCACCTCTGTCGTGTTCACCCGGTCGTGTTCACCTCTGTCGTGTTCACCTCTGTCGTGTTCACCCGGTCGTGTTCACCTCTGTCGTGTTCACCTCTGTCGTGTTCACCCGGTCGTGTTCACCTCTGTCGTGTTCACCCGGTCGTGTTCACCTCTGTCGTGTTCACCTCTGTCGTGTTCACCCCGGTCGTGTTCACCTCTGTCGTGTTCACCTCTGTCGTGTTCACCTCTGTCGTGTTCACCTCTGTCGTGTTCACCTCTGTCGTGTTCACCTCTGTCGTATTCACCCGGTCATGTTCACCTCTGTCGTGTTCACCTCTGTCGTGTTCATCTCTGTCGTGTTCACCCGGTCGTGTTCACCTCTGTCGTGTTCACCTCTGTCGTGTTCACCTCTGTCGTGTTCACCTCTGTCGTGTTCACCTCTGTCGTGTTCACCCGGTCGTGTTCACCTCTGTCGTGTTCACCTCTGTCGTGTTCACCTGGTCGTGTTCACCCCAGTCGTGTTCACCCGGTCGTGTTCACCCGGTCGTGTTCACCTCTGTCGTGTTCACCTCTGTCGTGTTCACCCGGTCGTGTTCACCCCAGTCGTGTTCACCTCTGTCGTGTTCACCTCTGTCGTGTTCACCCGGTCGTGTTCACCCCAGTCGTGTTCACCCGGTCGTGTTCACCTCTGTCGTGTTCACCCCGGTCGTGTTCACCTCTGTCGTGTTCACCTCTGTCGTGTTCACCCGGTCGTGTTCACCTCTGTCGTGTTCACCTCTGTCGTGTTCACCTCTGTCGTGTTCACCTCTGTCGTGTTCACCCCGGTCGTGTTCACCTCTGTCGTGTTCACCTCTGTCGTGTTCACCCGGTCGTGTTCACCTCTGTCGTGTTCACCTCTGTCGTGTTCACCTCTGTCGTGTTCACCCGGTCGTGTTCACCTCTGTCGTGTTCACCCCGGTCGTGTTCACCTCTGTCGTGTTCACCCCGGTCGTGTTCACCTCTGTCGTGTTCACCCCGGTCGTGTTCACCTCTGTCGTGTTCACCTCTGTCGTGTTCACCTCTGTCGTGTTCACCCCGGTCGTGTTCACCTCTGTCGTGTTCACCCCAGTCGTGTTCACCCGGTCGTGTTCACCTCTGTCGTGTTCACCTCTGTCGTGTTCACCTCTGTCGTGTTCACCTCTGTCGTGTTCACCTCTGTCGTGTTCACCCGGTCGTGTTCACCCCAGTCGTGTTCACCTCTGTCGTGTTCACCTCTGTCGTGTTCACCTCTGTCGTGTTCACCCGGTCGTGTTCACCCCAGTCGTGTTCACCCCGGTCGTGTTCACCTCTGTCGTGTTCACCTCTGTCGTGTTCACCTCTGTCGTGTTCACCTCTGTCGTGTTCACCTCTGTCGTGTTCACCCCGGTCGTGTTCACCTCTGTCGTGTTCACCTCTGTCGTGTTCACCTCTGTCGTGTTCACCCCGGTCGTGTTCACCTCTGTCGTGTTCACCTCTGTCGTGTTCACCTCTGTCGTGTTCACCTCTGTTGTGTTCACCCCAGTCGTGTTCACCTCTGTCGTGTTCACCTCTGTCGTGTTCACCTCTGTCGTGTTCACCTCTGTCGTGTTCACCTCTGTCGTGTTCACCTCTGTCGTATTCACCCGGTCGTGTTCACCTCTGTCGTGTTCACCTCTGTCGTGTTCACCTCTGTCGTGTTCACCTCTGTTGTGTTCACCCCAGTCGTGTTCACCTCTGTCGTGTTCACCTCTGTCGTGTTCACCTCTGTCGTGTTCACCTCTGTCGTGTTCACCTCTGTCGTGTTCACCCCGGTCGTGTTCACCTCTGTCGTGTTCACCTCTGTCGTGTTCACCTCTGTCGTGTTCACCTCTGTTGTGTTCACCCCAGTCGTGTTCACCTCTGTCGTGTTCACCTCTGTCGTGTTCACCCCAGTCGTGTTCACCCCAGTCGTGTTCACCTCTGTCGTGTTCACCTCTGTCGTGTTCACCTCTGTCGTGTTCACCTCTGTCGTGTTCACCTCTGTCGTGTTCACCCCAGTCGTGTTCACCTCTGTCGTGTTCACCCCAGTCGTGTTCACCTCTGTCGTGTTCACCTCTGTCGTGTTCACCCCAGTCGTGTTCACCTCTGTCGTGTTCACCTCTGTCGTGTTCACCTCTGTCGTGTTCACCCCAGTCGTGTTCACATCTGTCGTGTTCACCTCTGTCGTGTTCACCTCTGTCGTGTTCACCTCTGTCGTGTTCACCTCTGTCGTGTTCACCCCAGTCGTGTTCACCTCTGTCGTGTTCACCTCTGTCGTGTTCACCTCTGTCGTGTTCACCTCTGTCGTGTTCACCTCTGTCGTGTTCACCTCTGTCGTGTTCACCCCAGTCGTGTTCACCCCAGTCGTGTTCACCCCAGTCGTGTTGTTATTAAACTCTTGTCATTTCCATCTCTGTCTGTCTGTCTCTCTCCCACAGCCTCTGATAGATTGCTGTACAAAGCTCAGGGAACAAGGCGGATTGGTCAGCCTTCCTGGATCAGACATTACCAGGTACAGTTTGATAAGGCTTATACAACTGTCTCTATGGAAGCGTCCATGTTTGTAATATCAGCACGACCTCTGACCTCACTGTCTCTGTGTGTAGGTGTTGCCTAACAGGACGCACCCTGTGCTGCTGATGAGTGGGGGCGGGGCTTACCTCCTCTCCGGGATGACCGTTACTACAGATACGACTAAAGCAAAGACAGGCTCAACTACAGCAGAAGAGCCGGCCACAAAGAGACGTACTCAGAGACCACAGAGAGATGACAATATTGAAGGAGGCCCAGAGTTTGTCTAATTTAAATCATTGATGACGTGATTTACATGTACTTGTGGAGATGGGGATAGAATCACTGAAGTGTGTCTCCCTCCTGCTACCAGTTCTAAACGTTCATGGTTGTTATTCAGCCCTGGAGCTGCTCTCCAAAGCTCTAAGCTCCCAAATGTATCATTTTGTTTGTATTTTATAGTCTTCTAGCAGAAAGTGCCATGATGTAAAGCAGCCATTTGCTATCACAGCCTCCTTACTGTGCTGCATTAGTGGGAATTTCTATAAATACAGTACTGTTAAAATACTATTACTCTTGATAACCAACTGTGTTGAGATACGTGTTCATTTTGGTCCCAGAATAATTCATTTTATTAAATGCAGACTGAACAAACAAACAACCATTCAAAGGTTTGAACAAAACTGTCATGCGTACTTTAAATATATAGATATCCGGACAAATTAGCAAAGCATCTACTTTATCTTTATACTATTATACTTATATATGAACTAAACAGTCTCTTTTGAGAACATCAACATTTCACAGGTTCAAAGGTTAACACGGCAGAATTTGCAGCAAGGCTCATGGATGTTAGTGTTTTTTTGTCCGGAACCCTGACAGGTCAGTCTATCTCTCTCTCTAGTCTTTTGTTACACAAGGTTAGCACACTGAGATAGTATCTTAGCATCCCTGTCTGCATGCCTCTGCATGTCTTATCTATTCACTCCTGTCCTCCTGCATCTTCTCAGATATCTTCTGTAACTCCATGTCCATAGCTGCTATGTTCTCCAGCTCCTTCTCCTGAAAACACAACACACACACACACACACACACACACACACACACACAGAGAGCGTAATTACTGCTAAATACACTGAACAATAATATAAACACAACATGCAAAGTGTTGGTCCCATGTTTCATGAGCTGAAATAAAAGATCCCTGAAATGTTCCATACGCACAAAAAGCGAAGTTCTCAAATTTCCTGCACAAATGTGTTTTCATCCCTGTCAGTGAGCATTTCTCCTTTGCCAAGATAATCCATCCACCTGACAGGTGTGGCATATCAAGAAGCTGATTAAACAGCATGATCACTACACAGGTGCACCTTATGCTGGGGACAATAAAAGGACACTAAAATGTGCAGTTTTGTCACACAACACACTGCCACATATGTCTCAAGTTTTGAGGGAGCGAGCAATTGGCATGCTGACTGCAGGAATGTCCACCAGAGCTGTTGCCAGAGAATTCAATGTTAAATTCTCTACCATAAGCCGTTTGAGAGAATTCGGCAGTAGGTCCAAAAGGCCTCACAACCGTAACCACCTCCAGCCAAGGACCTTCACATCCGGCTTCTTCACCTGTGGGATCGTGTGAGACCAGCTACGTGTACAGCTGATGAAACTGGGTTTGCACAACCAAAGAATTTCTGCACAAACTGTCAGAAATGGTCTCATGGAAGCTCATCTGCGTGCTTGTTGTCCTCACCAGGGTCTTGACCTGACTGCAGTACGGTGTACCGCTGGAGAAGTGTGCTCTTCACAGATGAATCCCGGTTTCAACTTTACCGGGCAGATGGCAAACAGCGGGTATGACGTCGTGTGGAAAATGTTTTCTAATGTCAATGTTGTGAACAGAGTACCCCATGGTGGTGGTGGGGTTATGGTATGGGCAGGCAGGCATAACACTACGGACATGAACATAGAGATACCTTGACGAGATCCTGAGGTCCATTGTCGTGCCATTCATTTGCCGCCATCACCTCATGTTTCAGCATGATAATGCACATCCCCATGTCACAAGGATCTGTACACAATTCCTGGAAGCTGAAAATGTCCCAGTTCTTCCATGGCCTGCATACTCAACAGACATGTCACCCATGGAGCATGTTTGGGATGCTCTGGATCAACCTGTACGACGGCGTGTTCCAGTTCCCGCCAATATCCAGCAACTTCACACAGCCATTGAAGAGGAGTGGGACAACATTCCACGCACCACAATCAACAGTCTGATCAACTCTATGCGAAGGAGATGTGTCGAGCTGCATGAGGCAAATGGTGGTCATACCAGATACTGACTGGTTTTCTGATCCAGGCCTATCTTTTTTTAAGGTCTCTGACCAACAGATGCATATCTGTATTCCCAGTCATTGAAATCCATAGATTAGGGACACATTTATTTATTTCAATTGACTGATTCCGTTATATGAATTGTAACTCAGTAAAATCTTTGAAATTGTTAGATGTTGCATTTCTATTTTTGTTCAGTGTAGCTTAATGTTGGCCTCCATCCAAGGAAGAAAGAACATATAGACATTTATTCCGTAAAAGTGCAAGCCTTTCAATTAAACCCCTTGCTCCTGGAATCTGACTCTCCCCTTAATTAGCCACTGCTTTCCCTGAATCTTAATACAGTCAATAGTGTAGATATTCCCAATACCGGAGTCCCATTGTAGGGGATGCTGCTGCAGTGTAGTCTGAAGACTGTCAGGATGAAAAATAATACCCTAGAGTCATCCATTCTCCCCCCTCCCCATTGTATTTCCTCGCTCCAGAGCAGGTGGTGTGATAGAGAGTTTATACCCGGGCCGACCACTATCGGCTCTAATAGGGGTGGGTTGTGAGGGGATGCAATAACTTAGGTTTTGGTGCAATCGCTGCTGCAGCCATGAAAACCATGCGAGGGAGAGCCTTTTTCTCTGCAGCTAGATGCACATTTTCTAAACGTGTGGTTGTATTGCTTTCAGATGAATCCCACAGTGCAGAGGACACCATTTCTTTCAGGGACACACATCTCTTGTTTAGCCTACTATCATCACAGTGAAGACTGTCAGTGCCAAAGAACAATGTTGCAGAATAATATATTCATTACATTATTAATTTGCTTAGTGAGCCACCACCACTATCTAGGAAGACATGCCTGGAGTCAAAGGCCTTTTCTCTGTAGGCATTTGTACCTGCGCTCATTCACACACAGGCTGTTTCCATTCCAGAATATCAAGGCTCATTTTGAGTTGTGAAGCCTCAACCCGAGCCAGGTCTCCTAGAGATAAACATATGGCTTCTGCATGGTTATGTAACCAGGGTAGAGTCTCTTCCCACAGCAGACTACAGAGAGGTTAGAGTCTCTTCCCATAGCAGACTACAGAGAGGTTAGAGTCTCTTCCCACAGCAGACTACAGAGAGGTTAGAGTCTCTTCCTATAACAGACTACAGAGAGGTTAGAGTCTCTTCCCATAGCAGACTACAGAGAGGTTAGAGTCTCTTCCTATAACAGACTACAGAGAGGTTAGAGTCTCTTCCCATAGCAGACTACAGAGAGGTTAGAGTCTCTTCCCACAGCAGACTACAGAGAGGTTAGAGTCTCTTCCCATAGCAGACTACAGAGAGGTTAGAGTCTCTTCCCATAGCAGACTACAGAGAGGTTAGAGTCTCTTCCCATAGCAGACTACAGAGAGGTTAGAGTCTCTTCCTATAACAGACTACAGAGAGGTTAGAGTCTCTTCCCACAGCAGACTACAGAGAGGTTAGAGTCAGTGTGTCAAATCGGAGGGTCTGCTGTCCGGACCTCTGCCAGTCTCTATGGGGGTGCCACTGGGTTCAATTCTTGGACCGACTCTCTTCTCTGTATACATCAATGAGGTCGCTCTTGCTGCTGGTGAGTCCCTGATCCACCTCTACGCAGACGACACCATTCTGTATACTTCCGGCCCTTCTTTGGACACTGTATTAACAACCCTCCAGGCAAGCTTCAATGCCATACAACTCTCCTTCCGTGGCCTCCAATTGCTCTTAAATACAAGTAAAACTAAATGCATGCTCTTCAACCGATCGCTACCTGCACCTACCCGCCTGTCCAACATCACTACTCTGGACGGCTCTGACTTAGAATACGTGGACAACTACAAATACTTAGGTGTCTGGTTAGACTGTAAACTCTCCTTCCAGACCCATATCAAACATCTCCAATCCAAAGTTAAATCTAGAATTGGCTTCCTATTTCGCAACAAAGCATCCTTCACTCATGCTGCCAAACATACCCTTGTAAAACTGACCATCCTACCAATCCTCGACTTTGGCGATGTCATTTACAAAATAGCCTCCAATACCCTACTCAACAAATTGGATGCAGTCTATCACAGTGCAATCCGTTTTATCACCAAAGCCCCATATACTACCCACCATTGCGACCTGTACGCTCTCGTTGGCTGGCCCTCGCTTCATACTCGTCGCCAAACCCACTGGCTCCATGTCATCTACAAGACCCTGCTAGGTAAAGTCCCCCCTTATCTCAGCTCGCTGGTCACCATAGCATCTCCCACCTGTAGCACACGCTCCAGCAGGTATATCTCTCTAGTCACCCCCAAAACCAATTCTTTCTTTGGCCGCCTCTCCTTCCAGTTCTCTGCTGCCAATGACTGGAACGAACTACAAAAATCTCTGAAACTGGAAACACTTATCTCCCTCACTAGCTTTAAGCACCAACTGTCAGAGCAGCTCACAGATTACTGCACCTGTACATAGCCCACCTATAATTTTGCCCAAACAACTACCTCTTTCCCAACTGTATTTAATTTTAATTTATTTATTTATTTTGCTCCTTTGCACCCCATTATTTTTATTTCTACTTTGCACATTCTTCCATTGCAAAACTACCATTCCAGTATTTTACTTGCTATATTGTATTTACTTTGCCATCATGGCCTTTTTTGCCTTTACCTCCCTTCTCACCTCATTTGCTCACATTGTATATAGACTTGTTTATACTGCATTATTGACTGTATGTTTGTTTTTACTCCATGTGTAACTCTGTGTCGTTTTATCTGTCGAACTGCTTTGCTTTATGTTGGCCAGGTCGCAATTGTAAATGAGAACTTGTTCTCAACTTGCCTACCTGGTTAAATAAAGGTAAAATAAAAAAATAGAGTCTCTTCCCATAGCAGACTACAGAGAGGGCAACATCCAATATTGGACTGGTTCATAATTTTCATAACGTGAAAAAGGTTTTCTTACTTCAATATAAAGCAGGATTGTGGTGTCTAAGAGCATGAAACATCCAAAACCTTCTGATATGTCATCTTTCAAGATATATTTTCTGAGAAGTTGAAGAGGAGGCTTATGAAAAGGTAATTCACCATTGAATTGTTCTGTGTCATGTTTCATAAAGGTTATTTGTGATGTTCAAATGTTACCTCCTCTGGGGTTAGAGATACGCTCCTCTTCTTTTCCTCGTCTGCCAGCTCTGATTGGCTGGCCAGCTGGTGATTCTTATAGGACAGCAACTTCGCCAGTTCCTCCATCTTAGCCAATCAAATCACATCACACTTTAGTGTATTAAAACATTTCTGTACAATTAAAAATCAAATTGGAAACAATTGATAAGCATAATGATATATTAATATAGATCCCACTTTAAATGACGTGCAGCTTATAAAGGCTTCATAAAGCCTTCATGAACACTACATACATGTGCCACAAATCACTCATCTATAACTGTATGTCATGCTCTATAAAGGGTTCATTAAATGTGGCATAACTGTGTGACATAACCACCTATGTCAAATATGACATAAACCTGTGCTTTACAAAAGGTGCCATAAGCATTGCTTACTAAAGGCTTTATAAATCATATTAAATTGAGGCTTCACAAAGCATTTATAACCATCTCGGTAGAGTATTGCAATGCCAGGATAGTGGGTTCGATTCCCGGGACCACCCATACATAAAAATGTATGACTAAGTTGCTTTGGATAAAAGCTTAAATGTTCTATTACTCTAAAACAATTGTAGGACCTATTTCCCTAATGAAGGTTTATGTGTTGGTCCACTAGACCTCCGTGGACAGAGAGTCTTGGAAGGAGATTAGGTGTAACGTGACTAACATGACTTCATCAAGCACAACATGTCACCCTTTATAAAGCAAATGTTAATGTCACATTTGACATGGTGGGTTATGTCACATTTGACATAGTGGGTTATGTCACATTTGACATAGTGGGTTATGTCACATTTGACATAGTGGGTTATGTCACATTTGACATAGTGGGTTATGTCACATTTGACATAGTGGGTTATGTCACATTTGACATGGTGGGTTATGTCACATTTGACATAGTGGGTTATGTCACATTTGACATTGGTGATTATGTTACACAGTTATGCCACATGTATTAACCCTTTATAAAGCATGACATACAGTTATAGATGCTGTGTGACACATTTCCGTAGCGCTTATAAAGGCATTGTGAAGGCTTTATGGAGCCTTTTATGGACTGAACATCATTTAAAGTGGAACCTTAATATATAAAGTAAAGAATAATAAAAGTGATTGAAAAAAATAATTAAAATAGCTCAAACTATACAAACTAATACAGGAGCAGTCCAGTCTAAAAATGTAGGTTGTACATAGAAACCTTATGCAATGGTGTGTGTGGGTCTATGCTTCTCTTCCACCAGGCGGGGTGGTAGTATCCTCTGTAAGCCCAGGGAGAACGTTTCTCATACACCTCGCCCTCCCCCAGGAGACGACTCTTCTCTGCCAGGTACCTGTCACACAAACACCAGCTCAACCTATATACTCAGTGTTTCCCGGACACAGATTAAGCCTAGTCCTTGGTCTCAAAAGCATCTGTCTAAAATGTCCTTTGGTAAAAATTGTTATGGTTGAAGATTTATAGCCTGGAAAAAATATGAATATGTAGATACACACCTCAGAGCCTCCAGCCTATCCCTCTGTCGCTCGTCCTCCTCGACATCTCCATGCCTCTTCTCCTCCTCGTGTTCGTCCGAATCGCCCCTTCGTTCCTCGTCTTCCTCCTCTGAGGAATCCCCATTGCGTTTGTGATGCTTCTTGTGGTGGTACCTGTGAGTTGGTTTCCAAATCATCTTTTCACTCTCATCCTCATCTCTCATCATATCCTCATCTCTCTTCTCCTTTCCATCACCCAGACTCCAGGACTCTTGGCTGCGTTCTTCATCTGGCTCCTCTCTCCCTTCTTCTGAAAGCTCCTCATCACGTTTGTGGTGTTTTTTGTGGTGGTATCTGTGTGTGGGCTTCCAGATTCTCTTCTCTCTATCCTCTTCCTCCTCTTCCTCTGACTCTTCTGATCTCTTCTCCTCTGATTCCTCGTCCGATGAGTCAGCACCTCGTTTGTGGTGTTTCTTGTGGTGATATCTGTGTGTGGGTTTCCAAATTCTCTTATCTTTCTCCTCCTCCTCTTCCTCTGAAGGATCTTCACTGCGTTTGTGGTGCTTCTTGTGGTGGTACCGATGGGTGGGTTTCCAGATCCTCTTCTTTCTTTCCTCATCATCCTCCTCTCTCTTTTCTTTCTCATCGCCCAGACTCCAGGACTCTTGACTGCGCTCTTCGTCTTCTTCATCTCGTTTGTGGTGTTTCTTTGGGATGTACCGATAGGTAGGCCTATATCTCTTCTCCTTCTCATCGCCCAGGCTCCAGGATTCCTGACTACGTTCCTCTTCTGGCTCTTCTCTCTCTTCCTCTAAACCCTCTTCGTCTCGTTTGTGGTGTTTCTTTGGGGTGTGCCGATAGGTAGGCCTATATCTCTTCTCCTTCTCATCGCCCAGGCTCCAGGATTCCTGACTACGTTCCTCTTCTGGCTCTTCTCTCTCTTCCTCTAAACCCTCTTCGTCTCGTTTGTGGTGTTTCTTTGGGGTGTACCGATAGGTAGGCCTATATCTCTTCTCCTTCTCATCGCCCAGGCTCCAGGATTCCTGACTACGTTCCTCTTCTGGCTCTTCTCTCTCTTCTTCTAAACCCTCTTCGTCTCGTTTGTGGTGTTTCTTTGGGGTGTACCGATAGGTAGGCCTATATCTCTTCTCCTTCTCATCGCCCAGGCTCCAGGATTCCTGACTACGTTCCTCTTCTGGCTCTTCTCTCTCTTCCTCTAAACCCTCTTCGTCTCGTTTGTGGTGTTTCTTTGGGGTGTACCGATAGGTAGGCCTATATCTCTTCTCCTTCTCATCGCCCAGGCTCCAGGATTCCTGACTACGTTCCTCTTCTGGCTCTTCTCTCTCTTCCTCTAAACCCTCTTCGTCTCGTTTGTGGTGTTTCTTTGGGGTGTACCGATAGGTAGGCCTATATCTCTTCTCCTTCTTATCGCCCAGGCTCCAGGATTCCTGACTACGTTCCTCTTCTGGCTCTTCTCTCTCTTCCTCTAAACCCTCTTCGTCTCGTTTGTGGTGTTTCTTTGGGGTGTACCGATAGGTAGGCCTATATCTCTTCTCCTTCTCATCGCCCAGGCTCCAGGATTCCTGACTACGTTCTTCGTCTGGCTCTTCTCTCACTTCTTCAGAAACCTCCTCATCACGTTTGTGATTGGGTTTCTTATGATGATACCTGTGCGTTGGTTTCCAAATCCTTTTCTCCTTCTCGTAGTTGAGGTCCCATGACTCCTGGCTGCGATCTTCGTCCTCCGGTGTCTCCCTCTTCTCCTCCACAGACTTCAGGAGGGCCTCGATGTCTTTCACGTCGGCCCCTGGTGCCTCAGGCTTAGGTTCATGTTCTTTGCCCTCCTCTTCATTAGTCAGCAGCTCATCGCTTGTCTTCTCCACAGGAGCAGCATGTTGGGCACCTGTAGAGGGGGTGGACAATATCCACAGTGTTTACTACTTTATCCTTGTCTCATATTGTCCAACTCAAGCCCAACTCTGCAAGTTCCCCCTCGATTCAAACATTACAGAGACAGAAGAGCTACTCGGAGGCAATGGCACTTTTTTCCAGCACTGCATTGACACCTGATTCAACTAATCAGCTACTCATAGACCCTTGATTAGTTCATTTTGGGGACCATTGTAAAATGGCTCTCAACAATATATGGGGAAAGCATTATCTGTCTCCCATAGTAGCATATTTAAATTCAGCTAAGTAGAATTTCCATCAATAAAGAAGCAAATGCTAATTTAGGTGTCTCTACTCATCTCCTCAGTTGGTTGCCAGGTTGTAGCTCTATAGCTCTGGTCTCTGTGTCAGCCGAAGCCCCACTAGGTCCTATGACCTACAGCAGTAACCCTGTGTAATGTTACTGTCAAGCAAAAGGGTCCACTCCCGTCAAAATATGTCCACACAGGAATACAGCATTAAGCAGACCGATAAGCAGATCACCTGCCTTCCAGCCTTCAGGACAATGACTCCCATTGTTAGGGCGGAGACAAGACCATCTCCTCATTATATACAGTACTGGTATCTCTGGTTGTACTCATTCTTTCACCATCTCTTCCTCCAGTCTGCATCTCAATAGTCTAAAGTGGCTTTATCTGCTCGTCTCCTTTCCTTCATTTCCATTGACATTACAGAGAAAGACAGGCAAAAGTGATTTATTGGTAGCATCATGGCAGACCAACATTTTACATTTTATTCATTTAGCAGATGCTCTTATGCAAGCAACTTACAATTAGTACATTCATCTTAAAATAGCTAGTTGGGACAACCACATTTTTCCTTGAAAGAATAGCTATCAGCAAAGTCAGTGCTGGTGGAGGGGCGGGGGATGGGTGAGTCAAGTGCACGTGTTAGTTTATGAAAGGCAAGTGCAAGGTTCATTAACTCCAGTCTTGTAAACAAACACTGACATCATATTGCTTTCACCGTTTATGAAATGATATAATGCTATCTTTTCAAAATCCTTCCTATCTGCTGCCTTTGAAATACAACAATTAGTCATGTAAAAACGACTTGCCTGCTTTGAGAATATCTTTACATTCCTGATCCAGAGGGTGAGAGTCAGGTTTGGTCAACGCCTTGGACAGGACCTCAACCAAGCACCGTGTTACCTGGAAAACAGTAACAAGCAACCTGTCACGACTCTCTCATTAAAGCATACAGTGCACTTTCCCTCATATAATAATGCTATTTATTTTTAATCTGAGTTATCCAACATGAGACGAAAAACATTTCGCGTACCACATCCTCTCGCTCTCGTTCTTCTCCAACGGGAAGTGATAGATTTTCTGTAAATTCGTGAGAAAATGGGTCAGAATATGGTTCTGTGTTGAAAAAAACTTCTCCATAACTATATGATATTACATTCCATTTAGTTTTGCAAAATAAATATGTGATATAGATGAGCAATTATAAAAACATTTCTCAAGAAGATTAACAGAGAAAATGCTCCATACAATGCATGACTGACTACTGCATGCAACTCTCTCAAGCAGTGGCGCTCTCCGTGGTGCTGAAACGCGCTAGAGTACACGCAACACCCTACAGTACACGCACAACGAAACACATTGAATTTACCAATAGCTTACCTGCAAAGAAATACGCAACCACAGCAAAAACAAACACAAGTTTCATCATGGAAGACTTAGATTTTCTCCCTGTAGAAATGACCTAAGAAAGAGCTGATAAATAGAGCACAAAGTCTAACCACATCACCGCCAAGCCAGCTCCCGTTCTCCATCCGTGTGTGTAGGGGCGGTTGTGTGGGTTCTGCTGCGGTAGCTGGACTCTTGTAGTCTGAGAAGTAGAGGGAGGCACACCATATATCAGGACTGAACTGGAAGAGGTGTAGGAGGGATGTGGACGTCACCTGCGTCATTATTAGATTAGATCGCAGTCAAAAAGGCAATAGCCTACAGCAAGACGTCAACGGTCGTTTTAATAAAGTTGTTTGAGGAACGCAACAACTGGCACCCCGATTCTAAGCTGTGTCGGTGGATTTACAACAGGCTAGTGGTCAGCAACACAGAATTGGGTGCAAAACAAGAAGTTTAATTTCATTAAAGAAAGGTTAAGGCCACGAAATAAAGAAACCATTTCATCTCTCCAGAACATTTCAAAGTGTCATGTAAGTAGCTATCAGCAAAGTTAGTATTGCTTTCACAGCTGGGGAAGCCACAATACAATAAATAAATATATGTTCAATATGACTATCATTTCACAATCCTTATTCCATGTGTGCAACGCTGTCATCAAGGGAAAGAGTGGCTACTTTGAAGAATCACATATAAAATATATTTACATTTGTTTAACATGTTTTTGGTTACTACATGATTCCATATGTGTTATTTCATAGTTTTGATGTCCTCACTATTATTCTACAATGTAGAAAATAGTCCAAATAAAGAAAAACCCTGGGATGAGTAGGTGTGTCAACCTTTGACTGGTACTGTATGTCTTATACATTTCAGAGACACCATGTTCAGTATATAGCCAACCATCTGTGAATAATTCATCAGAACATGCCATTTAAGTAAGCAGTAAAAATTCCATAGGAGACAATAGTGCAGTAGGCAGGGTTTACAATATTGCACACATGTAGCCTAAAGAATGGCAATGGTTACTGAATAGTATTCAACAGCATTTGCTGAATCTAAAATAAACAACTCCTTAATGTTCACGGTCCACATTGTATGGAATGCCTGTTAACTGAATTCATCTATTGATTTTCTCATACCTCATTCCGTTTCATCTGATATGTATAAATTAGCCGACCAAGCAAACTAGTGCAATGTTTTTCACAAATACACAGGAAGTCATGCTCAGGGCTATCAGGAGAGATAATGTTGTGAAAACACCAGCGCATTTAACAGAGAAGCATAAATGATTCAGAGCTGGTTGGCAGTAGAATGAGTGGGGGTTCGTAGTAATACTGTTTTGCTGGATATCTGATGATGATCTCTTGGTTTTCAATAGTTGAAGCCTCCTTTTTGACATATACTAATGGCTCTGCCAAGTCTGAATCTATATGGCACCAATATTACATGTTAAATGAATATCTAGGGCTTAAGATAGGGGTGAGAAAGAGAGAGAGAGAGAGAGTTGGTGGGGGGAGAAAGAGAAAAACACAGAGAGAGAGAGAGAGTTGGTGGGGGAGAAAGAGAAAAGCACAGAGAGAGAGAGAGAGTTGGTGGGAGAAGAAAGAGAAAAACAGAGAGAGAGAGAGAAAGAGAGAGAGAGTTGGTTGGAGGAGAAAGAGAAAAACATAGAGAGAGAGAAAGAGAGAGAGAGTTGGTGATGGGAGAAAGAGAAAAACAGAGAGAGAGAGAGAGAGAGAGAGAGTTGGTGGGGGAGAAAGAGAAAAACAGAGAGAGAGAGAGAGTTGGTGGGAGAAGAAAGAGAAAAACAGAGAGAGAGAAAGAGTTGGTTGGAGGAGAAAGAGAAAAACAGAGAGAGAGAGAGAGAGAGTTGGTGGGGGAGAAAGAGAAAGACAGAGAGAGAGAGAGAGTTGGTGGGGGAGAAAGAGAAAAACAGAGAGAGAGAGAGAGAGTTGGTGGGGGGAGAAAGAGAAAAACAGAGAGAGAGAAAGAGAGAGAGTTGGTGGGGAGAAAGAGAAAAACAGAGAGAGAGAGAAAGAGAGAGAGAGAGAGCGTTTGTGGGGGAGAAAGAGAAAAAAATATATATAGAGAGAGAAAGAGATAGAGAGAGAGAGAGAGTTGGTGGGGGGAGAAAGAGAAAAACAGAGAGAGGGAAAGAAAGAGGGTTGGTGGGGGAGAAAGAGAAAAACAGAGAGAGAGAGAGAGAGTTGGTGGGGGGAGAAAGAGAAAAACAGAGAGAGAGAGAAAGAGAGAGAGAGAGAGCGTTGGTGGGGGAGAAAGAGAAAAGCAGAGAGAGAGAGAAAGAGAGAGAGAGAGAACGTTGGTGGGGGAGAAAGAGAAAAACAGAGAGAGAGAGCGTTGGTGGGGGAGAAAGAGAAAAACAGAGAGAGAGAAAGAGAGAGAGTTGGTGGGGGAGAAAGAGAAAAACAGAGAGAGAGAGAGAGAGAGAGAGAGAGAGAGAGAGAGTTGGTGGGGGAGAAAGAGAAAAACAGAGAGAGAGTTGGTTGGGGAAGAAAGAGAAAAACAGAGAGATGTATATGAGTGTGAATGAAGTCTATTGCTATACCTCTAGAGGTTCCCACGCGAGATCTTACCAGCTCAGATGCAATGAATTATAAAGGCATCATGCTCTCCAAAGGCTGTGTGTGTGTGTGTGCACCCACCTCCGTGTTAGCATGTTCTCCCTGTGCTTAGATCCCCATTAATACTTCATCCATCCATAAATAGTGAAGGGGGATTGGGACAGGAACCCAAAGCATTCAGACAGGCACTGTCAACAAGCTTCTCAACTGTCCCTGTGTATGGCAACCAACTCTGGCTTTTCATCCCATTAACATGCAAGGACAAAAAGCACCAGGAACAAGAAATTAACCATGAAAGCCTAATGGAGCTTTGATCGTTGTGCCGACGATACATTACACTTGGCTCATCTCTGACTCAAGAGGGATAAAGAAGATGATGCATCAGGCAACCACAACAATGGAAGAGTCTGTGTAGTGATGTTGGTCAAAAGATACACTGTTGTTTGTTTTTGTGTGAGTTCTCAGCTGAGTGCACTTTCTGTTGTAATTATTGTGATTGTTCATATAGGCCTTTCAGCTCCCTCAGAGAACATTCACCTTGTTCAGAAAACATTCTGCTCTCTTAGAAAACATCCAGCTCCCTTAGAAAACACTGAGCGCCCTTAGAAAACATTCAGCTCCCTTAGAAAACATTCAGCTCTCTCAGAAAACATTCAGCTCTCTCAGAAAACATGCAGCTCCCTCAGAGAACATTCAGCTCATTCAGAAAACATTCTTCTCCCTTAGAAAACCTTCTGCTCCCTTAGAAAACATGCAGCTCCCTTAGAAAACATTCAGCTCTCTCAGAAAACATTTAGCTCCCTCAGAGAACATTCAGCTCATTCAGAAAACATTATTCTCCCTTAGAAAACATTCTGCTCCCTTAGAAAACATTCATCTCCCTTAGAAAACATTCAGCTCTCTCAGAAAACATTTAGCTCTCTCAGAAAACATGCAGCTCCCTCAGAGAACATTCAGCTCATTCAGAAAACATTATTCTCCCTTAGAAAACATTCTGCTCCCTTAGCAAACATTCTGCTCCCTTAGAAAACGTTCAGCTCTCTAAGAAAATGTTCAGCTCCCTCAGAAAATATTCAGCTCCCTCAGAAAATATTCAGCTCCCTCAGAAAACATTCAGCTACAGTACAAGCACATCTATATTTATCTGAAAATAACCATTGAAGCACCACATTGAGTCTGCAAGGGGTAAAACTTTGATTAGTACTCCGATCAAATGATTACTTAGAGAACCTATAATTAATCCCTCTGCAATACTAGGGTCTCTTCTCAGATACAGTTGAATCAACAGTTGCTAGAGAGGGATGAGGGGGAGGTGGGGGAGGAGAGAGACTAGGGAGGAGACAAATTGGGAGTAGGGTCATTATGACCTGTGCAGGTGTGATTTCAAAGCTCTCTGATTACTTATGCATTCAGGAAACTGATGATTGGAGCAGGCCGCTTTGTCTCTGTGTCTTTGTAGTGCCCACTGCTATTGTTTCTCCACACCCACACCAGATAACTACAATCCCCACGATCCTAGAATCACCATTGTAACTTAGGATGCCTTATCAAGATACTGCACATCAGGACCCATCTGTATGCTAGCAACAGGCCATCAGCAGAGACCAAACTGGTACATATTTACCTCAAGGAGATTCAGATAATAATAATTTTACAGCCATTGGGAAAAGCTCAATGAATATGTAGGCTAGACTAGACTAGCCGATGCCTGATTACAATAGTTTCTGTTAATTACTAGCTGATCCTTCCATCTCATCTCTGTATCATTCAGTTCTCCTGGTTAGAAATTAGCATTGCCCTTGGAATATATTATGGACAGACACAAATGACTCAAAGAAATGAGACTGCAGAAACCTGGTTCTCTTTTGCATTTGAATCACAATCTCTCTCTCTCTAAATATAAATACTGTTGGAAATGATAATGGTGTATCTGTGACACGCAGTCCTATATGTAGGTCTGTGTGAACCAGAGAAAGCGAGAAGTACCTATGGTGAGTGAATATGTTTTTTCGCGGAATCACTCATTGACAGGGCAATGGGTTCTAATGCAAAGCAGCTTAATCACAACCCCTGGGCCTGGGCAAGGATTGTGAGAGCCAACTGAAGAAACTCTGCTAACAAGTTCTTTAGGGAGATGAGAATGTGGGGGAAGAAATATATGAATATCAAATGAACAGAACAGAAGAGATAACAGTTCCCTGTAAAACTGAAAGTATTTTCTGGGTGAAAATCAAATAGAAAAACTAACTTAGGAAATACACAGTAGATATCACAACACATAATAACCCACTGGGAAAAAACTGGTTGAATCTACATTGTTTCCACATCATTTTAACAAAATAAATCAATGTGATGATGTTGAATCAATGTGGAAAACTGATTGGATTTGCAAAAAGTCATTAAAGTAAGGGAATTCTGTCTTTCTTCCATGCAACTTTTAACCATTGGTGTTCAAGTTTGTTCTAAACGAGATGTTGAGCTGGCATCTGTGCCCAGTGGCAACATCTTTGGTTGCATTGTCCTGATAATGTTATACATATTGTCTCTCCCATATAATGTATGAATCTCTTGTCTTGCACGGTGTTTAACTTACAACATGATTGCAATAGTCTAAAGACTAAAAGTATAATTAGTCTCCCTCTATTCTAGTGAAATAGGGTTTGTCTTTAAAGGGGCAATCTGCAAACAATTGGATATGCCACCAGGGAGACCTAATTGTGGCCTCCATTGGCTCATTGAAAAACTATCTGCTTTTGCAGATTTCTTTCTAAAGCCAAGTGTAGTGTCACTCCCTGCATATGTACGGGATTCTATGGACATGATTAACACCCTCAAGACAATGCACAATATCAATGGATTGCATTGATGTTGAATCCCTGTATACTAATATCCTCCATCAGGAAGGACTAGAAGCCATGGGACACTGTCTTAGTCAACGACCCACTGGTACACTGTCTTAGTCAACGACCCACTGGTACACTGTCTTAGTCAACGACCCACTGGTACACTGTCTTAGTCAACGACCCACTGGTACACTGTCTTAGTCAACGACCCACTGGCACACTGTCTTAGTCAACGACCCACTGGTCCACTGTCTTAGTCAACAACCCACTTGCACACTGTCTTAGTCAACAACCCACTGGCACACTGTCTTAGTCAACGACCCACTGGTACACTGTCTTAGTCAACGACCCACTGGTCCACTGTCTTAGTCAACAACCCACTGGCACACTGTCTTAGTCAACAACCCACTGGCACACTGTCTTAGTCAACGACCCACTGGTCCACTGTCTTAGTCAACAACCCACTGGCACACTGTCTTAGTCAACGACCCACTGGCACACTGTCTTAGTCAACGACCCACTGGTCCACTGTCTTAGTCAACGACCCACTGGTACACTGTCTTAGTCAACGACCCACTGGTACACTGTCTTAGTCAACAACCCACTGGTACACTGTCTTAGTCAACAACCCACTGGTACACTGTCTTAGTCAACGACCCACTGGTACACTGTCTTAGTCAACAAACCACTGGTACACTGTCTTAGTCAACAACCCACTGGTACACTGTCTTAGTCAACAACCCACTGGTACACTGTCTTAGTCAACAACCCACTGGTACACTGTCTTAGTCAACGACCCACTGGTACACTGTCTTAGTCAACGAACCACTGGTACACTGTCTTAGTCAACAACCCACTGGTACACTGTCTTAGTCAACAACCCACTGGTACACTGTCTTAGTCAACAACCCACTGGTACACTGTCTTAGTCAACGACCCACTGGTACACTGTCTTAGTCAACGAACCACTGGTACACTGTCTTAGTCAACAACCCACTGGTACACTGTCTTAGTCAACAACCCACTGGTACACTGTCTTAGTCAACAACCCACTGGTCCACTGTCTTAGTCAACGACCCACTGGCACACTGTCTTAGTCAACAACCCACTGGTCCACTGTCTTAGTCAACGACCCACTGGCACACTGTCTTAGTCAACAACCCTCTGGTCCACTGTCTTAGTCAACGACCCACTGGCACACTGTCTTAGTCAACAACCCACTGGTCCACTGTCTTAGTCAACGACCCACTGGCACACTGTCTTAGTCAACGACCCACTGGTCCACTGTCTTAGTCAACAACCCACTGGCACACTGTCTTAGTCAACGACCCACTGGCACACTGTCTTAGTCAACGACCCACTGGTCCACTGTCTTAGTCAACGACCCACTGGTACACTGTCTTAGTCAACGACCCACTGGTACACTGTCTTAGTCAACAACCCACTGGTACACTGTCTTAGTCAACAACCCACTGGTACACTGTCTTAGTCAACGACCCACTGGTACACTGTCTTAGTCAACAAACCACTGGTACACTGTCTTAGTCAACAACCCACTGGTACACTGTCTTAGTCAACAACCCACTGGTACACTGTCTTAGTCAACAACCCACTGGTACACTGTCTTAGTCAACGACCCACTGGTACACTGTCTTAGTCAACGAACCACTGGTACACTGTCTTAGTCAACAACCCACTGGTACACTGTCTTAGTCAACAACCCACTGGTACACTGTCTTAGTCAACGACCCACTGGTACACTGTCTTAGTCAACGAACCACTGGTACACTGTCTTAGTCAACAACCCACTGGTACACTGTCTTAGTCAACAACCCACTGGTACACTGTCTTAGTCAACAACCCACTGGTCCACTGTCTTAGTCAACGACCCACTGGCACACTGTCTTAGTCAACAACCCACTGGTCCACTGTCTTAGTCAACGACCCACTGGCACACTGTCTTAGTCAACAACCCACTGGTCCACTGTCTTAGTCAACGACCCACTGGCACACTGTCTTAGTCAACAACCCACTGGTCCACTGTCTTAGTCAACAACCCACTGGTACACTGTCTTAGTCAACGACCCACTGGTACACTGTCTTAGTCAACAACCCACTGGTCCACTGTCTTAGTCAACAACCCACTGGTCCACTGTCTTAGTCAACAACCCACTGGTCCACTGTCTTAGTCAACAACCCACTGGTCCACTGTCTTAGTCAACGACCCACTGGCACACTGTCTTAGTCAACAACCCACTGGTCCACTGTTTTAGTCAACAACCCACTGGTCCACTGTCTTAGTCAACGACCCACTGGCACACTGTCTTAGTCAACAACCCACTGGTCCACTGTCTTAGTCAACGACCCACTGGCACACTGTCTTAGTCAACAACCCACTGGTCCACTGTCTTAGTCAACGACCCACTGGCACACTATCTTAGTCAACGACCCACTGGTCCACTGTCTTAGTCAACAACCCACTGGCACACTGTCTTAGTCAACGACCCACTGGCACACTGTCTTAGTCAACGACCCACTGGTCCACTGTCTTAGTCAACGACCCACTGGTACACTGTCTTAGTCAACGACCCACTGGTACACTGTCTTAGTCAACAACCCACTGGTACACTGTCTTAGTCAACAACCCACTGGTACACTGTCTTAGTCAACGACCCACTGGTACACTGTCTTAGTCAACAAACCACTGGTACACTGTCTTAGTCAACAACCCACTGGTACACTGTCTTAGTCAACAACCCACTGGTACACTGTCTTAGTCAACAACCCACTGGTACACTGTCTTAGTCAACGACCCACTGGTACACTGTCTTAGTCAACGAACCACTGGTACACTGTCTTAGTCAACAACCCACTGGTACACTGTCTTAGTCAACAACCCACTGGTACACTGTCTTAGTCAACGACCCACTGGTACACTGTCTTAGTCAACGAACCACTGGTACACTGTCTTAGTCAACAACCCACTGGTACACTGTCTTAGTCAACAACCCACTGGTACACTGTCTTAGTCAACAACCCACTGGTCCACTGTCTTAGTCAACGACCCACTGGCACACTGTCTTTGTCAACAACCCACTGGTCCACTGTCTTAGTCAACGACCCACTGGCACACTGTCTTAGTCAACAACCCACTGGTCCACTGTCTTAGTCAACGACCCACTGGCACACTGTCTTAGTCAACAACCCACTGGTCCACTGTCTTAGTCAACAACCCACTGGTACACTGTCTTAGTCAACGACCCACTGGTACACTGTCTTAGTCAACAACCCACTGGTCCACTGTCTTAGTCAACAACCCACTGGTCCACTGTCTTAGTCAACAACCCACTGGTCCACTGTCTTAGTCAACAACCCACTGGTCCACTGTCTTAGTCAACGACCCACTGGCACACTGTCTTAGTCAACAACCCACTGGTCCACTGTTTTAGTCAACAACCCACTGGTCCACTGTCTTAGTCAACGACCCACTGGCACACTGTCTTAGTCAACAACCCACTGGTCCACTGTCTTAGTCAACGACCCACTGGTCCACTGTCTTAGTCAACAACCCACTGGCACACTGTCTTAGTCAACGACCCACTGGCACACTGTCTTAGTCAACAACCCACTGGTCCACTGTCTTAGTCAACGACCCACTGGCACACTGTCTTAGTCAACAACCCACTGGTCCACTGTCTTAGTCAACAACCCACTGGCACACTGTCTTAGTCAACAACCCACTGGCACACTATCTTAGTCAACAACCCACTGGTCCACTGTCTTAGTCAACGACCCACTGGCACACTGTCTTAGTCAACAACCCACTGGTCCACTGTCTTAGTCAACGACCCACTGGCACACTGTCTTAGTCAACAACCCACTGGCACACTGTCTTAGTCAACGACCCACTGGCACACTGTCTTAGTCAACAACCCACTGGCACACTGTCTTAGTCAACAACCCACTGGCACACTGTCTTAGTCAACAACCCACTGGTCCACTGTCTTAGTCAACAACCCACTGGTACACTGTCTTAGTCAACAACCCACTGGCACACTGTCTTAGTCAACGACCCACTGGCACACTGTCTTAGTCAACAACCCACTGGCACACTGTCTTAGTCAACAACCCACTGGCACACTGTCTTAGTCAACAACCCACTGGTCCACTGTCTTAGTCAACAACCCACTGGTACACTGTCTTAGTCAACAACCCACTGGCACACTGTCTTAGTCAACAACCCACTGGCACACTGTCTTAGTCAACAACCCACTGGCACACTGTCTTAGTCAACGACCCACTGGCACACTGTCTTAGTCAACGACCCACTGGCACACTGTCTTAGTCAACGACCCACTGGCACACTGTCTTAGTCAACGACCCACTGGCACACTGTCTTAGTCAACGACCCACTGGCACACTGTCTTAGTCAACGACCCACTGGCACACTGTCTTAGTCAACGACCCACTGGCACACTGTCTTAGTCAACGACCCACTGGCACACTGTCTTAGTCAACGACCCACTGGCACACTGTCTTAGTCAACGACCCACTGGCACACTGTCTTAGTCAACAACCCACTGGCACACTGTCTTAGTCAACAACCCACTGGCACACTGTCTTAGTCAACAACCCACTGGCACACTGTCTTAGTCAACAACCCACTGGCACACTGTCTTAGTCAACAACCCACTGGCACACTGTCTTAGTCAACAACCCACTGGTCCACTGTCTTAGTCAACAACCCACTGGCACACTGTCTTAGTCAACAACCCACTGGCACACTGTCTTAGTCAACAACCCACTGGCACACTGTCTTAGTCAACAACCCACTGGTCCACTGTCTTAGTCAACGACCCACTGGCACACTGTCTTAGTCAACAACCCACTGGTCCACTGTTTTAGTCAACAACCCACTGGTCCACTGTCTTAGTCAACGACCCACTGGCACACTGTCTTAGTCAACAACCCACTGGTCCACTGTCTTAGTCAACGACCCACTGGCACACTGTCTTAGTCAACAACCCACTGGTCCACTGTCTTAGTCAACGACCCACTGGCACACTATCTTAGTCAACGACCCACTGGTCCACTGTCTTAGTCAACAACCCACTGGCACACTGTCTTAGTCAACGACCCACTGGCACACTGTCTTAGTCAACGACCCACTGGTCCACTGTCTTAGTCAACGACCCACTGGTACACTGTCTTAGTCAACGACCCACTGGTACACTGTCTTAGTCAACAACCCACTGGTACACTGTCTTAGTCAACAACCCACTGGTACACTGTCTTAGTCAACGACCCACTGGTACACTGTCTTAGTCAACAAACCACTGGTACACTGTCTTAGTCAACAACCCACTGGTACACTGTCTTAGTCAACAACCCACTGGTACACTGTCTTAGTCAACAACCCACTGGTACACTGTCTTAGTCAACGACCCACTGGTACACTGTCTTAGTCAACGAACCACTGGTACACTGTCTTAGTCAACAACCCACTGGTACACTGTCTTAGTCAACAACCCACTGGTACACTGTCTTAGTCAACGACCCACTGGTACACTGTCTTAGTCAACGAACCACTGGTACACTGTCTTAGTCAACAACCCACTGGTACACTGTCTTAGTCAACAACCCACTGGTACACTGTCTTAGTCAACAACCCACTGGTCCACTGTCTTAGTCAACGACCCACTGGCACACTGTCTTTGTCAACAACCCACTGGTCCACTGTCTTAGTCAACGACCCACTGGCACACTGTCTTAGTCAACAACCCACTGGTCCACTGTCTTAGTCAACGACCCACTGGCACACTGTCTTAGTCAACAACCCACTGGTCCACTGTCTTAGTCAACAACCCACTGGTACACTGTCTTAGTCAACGACCCACTGGTACACTGTCTTAGTCAACAACCCACTGGTCCACTGTCTTAGTCAACAACCCACTGGTCCACTGTCTTAGTCAACAACCCACTGGTCCACTGTCTTAGTCAACAACCCACTGGTCCACTGTCTTAGTCAACGACCCACTGGCACACTGTCTTAGTCAACAACCCACTGGTCCACTGTTTTAGTCAACAACCCACTGGTCCACTGTCTTAGTCAACGACCCACTGGCACACTGTCTTAGTCAACAACCCACTGGTCCACTGTCTTAGTCAACGACCCACTGGTCCACTGTCTTAGTCAACAACCCACTGGCACACTGTCTTAGTCAACGACCCACTGGCACACTGTCTTAGTCAACAACCCACTGGTCCACTGTCTTAGTCAACGACCCACTGGCACACTGTCTTAGTCAACAACCCACTGGTCCACTGTCTTAGTCAACAACCCACTGGCACACTGTCTTAGTCAACAACCCACTGGCACACTATCTTAGTCAACAACCCACTGGTCCACTGTCTTAGTCAACGACCCACTGGCACACTGTCTTAGTCAACAACCCACTGGTCCACTGTCTTAGTCAACGACCCACTGGCACACTGTCTTAGTCAACAACCCACTGGCACACTGTCTTAGTCAACGACCCACTGGCACACTGTCTTAGTCAACAACCCACTGGCACACTGTCTTAGTCAACAACCCACTGGCACACTGTCTTAGTCAACAACCCACTGGTCCACTGTCTTAGTCAACAACCCACTGGTACACTGTCTTAGTCAACAACCCACTGGCACACTGTCTTAGTCAACGACCCACTGGCACACTGTCTTAGTCAACAACCCACTGGCACACTGTCTTAGTCAACAACCCACTGGCACACTGTCTTAGTCAACAACCCACTGGTCCACTGTCTTAGTCAACAACCCACTGGTACACTGTCTTAGTCAACAACCCACTGGCACACTGTCTTAGTCAACAACCCACTGGCACACTGTCTTAGTCAACAACCCACTGGCACACTGTCTTAGTCAACGACCCACTGGCACACTGTCTTAGTCAACGACCCACTGGCACACTGTCTTAGTCAACGACCCACTGGCACACTGTCTTAGTCAACGACCCACTGGCACACTGTCTTAGTCAACGACCCACTGGCACACTGTCTTAGTCAACGACCCACTGGCACACTGTCTTAGTCAACGACCCACTGGCACACTGTCTTAGTCAACGACCCACTGGCACACTGTCTTAGTCAACGACCCACTGGCACACTGTCTTAGTCAACGACCCACTGGCACACTGTCTTAGTCAACGACCCACTGGCACACTGTCTTAGTCAACAACCCACTGGCACACTGTCTTAGTCAACAACCCACTGGCACACTGTCTTAGTCAACAACCCACTGGCACACTGTCTTAGTCAACAACCCACTGGCACACTGTCTTAGTCAACAACCCACTGGTCCACTGTCTTAGTCAACAACCCACTGGCACACTGTCTTAGTCAACAACCCACTGGCACACTGTCTTAGTCAACAACCCACTGGCACACTGTCTTAGTCAACAACCCACTGGTCCACTGTCTTAGTCAACAACCCACTGGTACACTGTCTTAGTCAACAACCCACTGGCACACTCCCTTAGTCAACAACCCACTGGTCCACTGTCTTAGTCAACAACCCACTGGCACACTGTCTTAGTCAACAACCCACTGGCACACTGTCTTAGTCAACAACCCACTGGTCCACTGTCTTAGTCAACAACCCACTGGTCCACTGTCTTAGTCAACAACCCACTGGCACACTCCCTTAGTCAACAACCCACTGGTCCACTGTCTTAGTCAACAACCCACTGATACACTCCCTTAGTCAACAACCCACTGATACACTCCCTTAGTCAACAACCCACTGGTCCACTGTCTTAGTCAACAACCCACTGGTCCACTCCCTAGCACTAACTGTATTGTTGAACTTGCTGAGATTGTTCTGACTAAGAACTTTTTAATGCTTGAAAATGACATATTCGTTCAACAGAAGGGAACTGCTATGGGTAGTAAAATGGAACTGAATCATGCCAATCTGTATGTGGGGTTGTTTGAGGAGAATTTGATTTTCAGCCCATTCTTGCGATATATCAGACTCTGGAAACGCTTCATTGATGACATATTTCTTCTATTGCAGGGCACAGCAAAGGAACTTCATCGATTCCACTCCTTCATCAATACAAGCAGGGAACATTTGAAATTCACCCTGACCTATGATGCGCATGAAACAAGTTTTCTTGACTTTTTGATTGAGAGGGAGGTGGCGGTTTTAGTATGAATCTATACAAGAAGCCGAAGGACAGGAATTCCCTGTCAAGCGGAGACACCTTCCACCCTACACCCCTAAAAAAGAGCCCCCCCATTAGCCAATACAGTCGCATACGCAGGATTTGTAGTACAAAGAGTGTACACGACAAACAAGCCAACTATCTGGGTGAGCGTTTCAGAGGAATGCTTCCTCTACCCAGAGGAATGCTGCATGACACAAGGGAATGTTTTAAAAATATGATGACAGCCTTACGCTCAAATCTCCACTCCCTCCTGACCAACGCATTCAATGCTTCCTTCAATACTCCCCACCTGGTAAACACTAAAAAACAATGCTTATAATTACATTGTTTACAAACACAGGAGTAAAACAAAGGTATATTTTGGGTTCTGATTGGGTAGACAGTTAAACTAAGCTCATGAGTCATTTCTAAGTTATATTCTTCAAGAATAAAGGGCTATATATCATGCATTTAAAAGTTTAAAAAAAATAGATGTAGCAATCACAGATTGCCCCTTTAAGGTATTTGTCAGAGGGTTTTAGGAGATACAGTATATATTTTATATTTTTTATTTTACCTTTATTTAACCAGGTAGGCAAGTTGAGAACAAGTTCTCATTTACAATTGCGACCTGGCCAAGATAAAGCAAAGCAGTTCGACAGATACAACGACACAGAGTTACACATGGAGTAAAACAAACATACAGTCAATAATACAGTATAAACAAGTCTATATACAATGTGAGCAAATGAGGTGAGAAGGGAGGTAAAGGCAAAAAAGGCCATGATGGCAAAGTAAATACAATATAGCAAGTAAAACACTGGAATGGTAGTTTTGCAATGGAAGAATGTGCAAAGTAGAAATAAAAATAATGGGGTGCAAAGGAGCAAAATAAATAAATTAATTAAATACAGTTGGGAAAGAGGTAGTTGTTTGGGCTAAATTATAGGTGGGCTATGTACAGGTGCAGTAATCTGTGAGCTGCTCTGACAGTTGGTGCTTAAAGCTAGTGAGGGAGATAAGTGTTTCCAGTTTCAGAGATTTTTGTAGTTCGTTCCAGTCATTGGCAGCGGAGAACTGGAAGGAGAGGCGGCCAAAGAAAGAATTGGTTTTGGGGGTGACTAGAGAGATATACCTGCTGGAGCGTGTGCTACAGGTGGGAGATGCTATGGTGATCAGCGAGCTGAGATAAGGGGGGACTTTACCTAGCAGGGTCTTGTAGATGACATGGAGCCAGTGGGTTTGGCGACGAGTATGAAGCGAGGGCCAGCCAACGAGAGCGTACAGGTCGCAATGGTGGGTAGTATATGGGGCTTTGGTGATAAAACGGATCGCACTGTGATAGACTGTATCCAATTTGTTGAGTAGGGTATTGGAGGCTATTTTGTAAATGACATCGCCAAAGTCGCGGATTGGTAGGATGGTCAGTTTTACAAGGGTATGTTTGGCAGCATGAGTGAAGGATGCTTTGTTGCGAAATAGGAAGCCAATTCTAGATTTAACTTTGGATTGGAGATGTTTGATATGGGTCTGGAAGGAGAGTTTACAGTCTAACCAGACACCTAAGTATTTGTAGTTGTCCACGTATTCTAATTCAGAGCCATCCAGAGTAGTGATGTTGGACAGGCGGGTAGGTGCAGGTAGCGATCGGTTGAAGAGCATGCATTTAGTTTTACTTGTATTTAAGAGCAATTGGAGGCCATGAAAGGAGAGTTGTATGGCATTGAAGCTTGCCTGGAGGGTTGTTAACACAGTGTCCAAAGAAGGGCCGGAAGTATACAGAATGGTGTCGTCTGCGTAGAGGTGGATCAGGGACTCACCAGCAGCAAGAGCGACCTCATTGATGTATACAGAGAAGAGAGTCGGTCCAAGAATTGAACCCTGTGGCACCCCCATAGAGACTGCCAGAGGTCCGGACAGCAGACCCTCCGATTTGACACACTGAACTCTATCAGAGAAGTAGTTGGTGAACCAGGCGAGGCAATCATTTGAGAAACCAAGGCTGTTGAGTCTGCCGATGAGGATGTGGTGATTGACAGAGTCGAAAGCCTTGGCCAGATCAATGAATACGGCTGCACAGTAATGTTTCTTATCGATGGCGGTTAAGATATCGTTTAGGACCTTGAGCGTGGCTGAGGTGCACCCATGACCAGCTCTGAAACCAGATTGCATAGCAGAGAAGGTATGGTGAGATTCGAAATGGTCGGTAATCTGTTTGTTGACTTGGCTTTCGAAGACCTTAGAAAGGCACGGTAGGATAGATATAGGTCTGTAGCAGTTTGGGTCAAGAGTGTCCCCCCCTTTGAAGAGGGGGATGACCGCAGCTGCTTTCCAATCTTTGGGAATCTCAGACGACAAGAACGAGAGGTTGAACAGGCTAGTAATAGGGGTGGCAACAATTTCGGCAGATACTTTTAGAAAGAAAGGGTCCAGATTGTCTAGCCCGGCTGATTTGTAGGGGTCCAGATTTTGCAGCTCTTTCAGAACATCAGCTGAATGGATTTGGGAGAAGGAGAAATGGGGAAGGCTTGGGCGAGTTGCTGTTGGGGGTGCAGTGCAGTTGTCCGGGGTAGGAGTAGCCAGGTGGAAAGCATGGCCAGCCGTAGAAAAATGCTTATTGAAATTCTCAATTATGGTGGATTTATCAGTGCAGTGGGCAGCTGGGAGGAGGTGTTCTTATTCTCCATGGACTTTACAGTGTCCCAGAACTTTTTTGAGTTAGTGTTGCAGGAAGCAAATTTCTGCTTGAAAAAGCTAGCCTTGGCTTTTCTAACTGCCTGTGTATAATGGTTTCTAGCTTCCCTGAACAGCTGCATATCACGGGGGCTGTTCGATGCTAATGCAGAACGCCATAGGATGTTTTTGTGTTGGTTAAGGGCAGTCAGGTCTGGGGAGAACCAAGGGCTATATCTGTTCCTGGTTCTAAATTTCTTGAATGGGGCATGTTTATTTAAGATGGTTAGGAAGGCATTTAAAAAAAATAACCAGGCATCCTCTACTGACGGGATGAGATCAATATCCTTCCAGGATACCCCGGCCAGGTCGATTAGAAAGGCCTGCTCGCAGAAGTGTTTCAGGGAGCGTTTTACAGTGATGAGTGGAGGTCGTTTGACCGCTGACCCATTACGGATGCAGGCAATGAGGCAGTGATCGCTGAGGTTTTCTATTTGAGAAGTAGAAGCTGACCTTTTAAAATTGTGTTCTTACCGTCTCGTAGAACTTCACTTGCTCCTCCAGGTACAGCTGCATCACCCTGTTGTAGTCGTAGATACGGTTGCTATGGAAGTGGTTCATCTCAGCTGTGGGCGGGGGGAAAACAGGATATCCACTGTCACGTGATTTAGTATAGATGATGGAACCATCTCTTTATACACCATAGGCTTACAGTACTTTGTGCTAGCACATTTAACCATCGCTAACACATTTAGCATTAGATCAGTAGCCTTACCTTGTAGTGCATATGACATGGTGCTAACACGTTTAGCATTAGACCAGTAGCCTTACCTTGTAGTGCATATGACATGGTGCTAACACGTTTAGCATTAGACCAGTAGCCTTACCTTGTAGTGCAAATGACATGGTGCTAACACGTTTAGCCATGGTCACTTTGTCTTGAGGGGTGATCTTGCTAGCTGCCACCAGCCGGTCTCCCTCCTTCACCTTCTCTATGGCCGCCTAACAGTGAAAAGACAGAGCAGTCTTGAGCTTTACACAAAATCCTAGGGATTCAACTTTACAGCTATACTGGATTAAACAGGGATCTACATTAATAGCAAAGACACTGTAGGCCCTAACCAAAATAAAATGGTTTTGTTCTTTTAGCAATGTTATTTTCATATGGTTGTTATTCTCTCGCTCGCTCTCCTCTGCCCTAGGCTCAGTATCATGTGAATACCAATTTCTCTCTCTCTCTCTCGCTCTCCCTCCCCCCCTGTAGGAGCCTACCTTGTGTACTCCAATGGTGTCAGGGAAACATCCCAGAAGGCCTTTGTACTCATTGTTGTTCTCCATGAGGAAGTGCAGGTCTTTCCTGGGCTACAGGGAGAGAACATGGACAATTAGATATCAAATCACACACACAGCCGCACAACCCAATATCCTCTGCAAACAGAGCAAAAGCCAATTCACATTACACTTTTGGTACTGAGCCAGAAAAGCCAATGAACAAGATGAGTACAATAATACAACTGTGACATCATCAGAAAGAAATGTAGTAGCAATGTCTCAAATAGCAAAAAACAGGAAACCACTTAAAAACTATAGAAATATGACCAAAAACTGAGATAATAAAGGACCATGTAGGGAAAACAACATCCACAAAGGCGTGCTTGGTCATGGAAGAGATCCATAACACATCCATCCAAACATTACCAGAGAACCAAGGTAGGGAACTGTAGGTTTACTATAATGTGGAACTCACACACACACACACACACACACACACACACACACACACACACACACACACACACACACACACACATATATATATATATATATGTATATATAGACAGCACTGTGTCTGAGTGCTAGTAACTACCCAGGACTGGAACTACACAGCTAATGCTAATGATTGGTGGAGGTCAAAAGGTCAAAAAGAAGTCAAACAGAGTCTGGACCAAGGACAGAAACCTCTGGACTGGAGCAACACATGCTTACCAGATGAGTCCTCCATGTCGACGCTGCTGCGACAACATCAAAAACAGGGTGGGGCTTTGATTTCATTACAAACCACACTACACTGTCATGGATATAAATCAGAGAACTGATATTCAAACATTATGTTCAACTGAATTGTCAGAGGAACATAAGAGAACATATTTTGCTCTGGTGGCCTTAAATGTAGTGCTGGTGGCCTTAAATGAATGTCATGGAGTAAAATCATACAAGTCTTGACCCCTTCCCTGCAGATAACACACACACCTCACACACAGGATGCTTAGTGAAAGGGTCAGAACAAGGTCAGAACAAGGATATAAAACACTGTGAGGTCACAGGAAACGCACACAGACGTCCAGGAAGTGACATCAGACAGGAGCAGCTTGGGGCGATGAAGAAAAAAGAGAGACCAAAGGAACGGGAATAGAGCACAAGGCCTTTGGGGCTAAAGGAAGTACACAACGTAGACTAGCATACATTCCCTCAAAGGCTTATTTTGGACAGCAGAGGTGTATTTAGAGGGGAAGTTGGTTAGGATGATATCTATGAGGGTGCCCGTGTTTAAGGCTTTGGGGAGGTACCTGGTAGGTTCATTGATAATTTGTGTGAGATTGAGGGCATCAAGTTTAGATTGTAGGATGGCTGGGGTGTTAAGCATGTTCCAGTTTAGGTCGCCTAGCAGCACGAACTCTGAAGATAGATGGGGGGCAATCAGTTCACATATGGTGTCCAGAGCACAGCTGGGGGCAGAGGGTGGTCTATAGCAGGCGGCAACGGTGAGAGACTTGTTTTTAGAGAGGTGGATTTTTAAAAGTAGAAGTTCAAATTGTTTGGGTACAGACCTGGATAGTAGGACAGAACTCTGCAGGCTATATTTGCAGTAGATTGCAACACCGCCCCCTTTGGCAGTTCTATCTTGTCTGAAAATGTTGTAGTTTGGAATTAAAATTTCTGAATTTTTGGTGGTCTTCCTAAGCCAGGATTCAGACACAGCTAGAACATCCGGGTTGGCAGAGTGTGCTAAAGCAGTGAATAGAACAAACTTAGGGAGGAGGCTTCTAATGTTAACATGCATGAAACCAAGGCTATTACGGTTACAGAAGTCGTCAAAAGAGAGCGCCTGGGGAATAGGAGTGGAGCTAGGCACTGCAGGGCCTGGATTCACCTCTACATCGCCAGAGGAACATAGGAGGAGTAGAATAAGGGTACGGCTAAAAGCTATGAGAATTGGTCGTCTAGAACGTCTGGAACATAGAGTAAAAGGAGGTTTCTGGGGGCGATAAAATAGCATCAAGGTATAATGTACAGACAAATGTATGGTAGGATGTGAATACAGTGGAGGTAAACCTAGGTATTGAGTGATGAAGAGAGAGATATTGTCTCTAGAAACATCATTGAAACCAGGAGATGTCATTGCATGTGTGGGTGGTGGAACTAATAGGTTGGATAAGGTATAGTGAGCAGGACTAGAGGCTCTACAGTGAAATAAGCCAATAAACACTAACCAGAACAGCAATGGACAAGTATACAAGTATACATATACAAAAGTATGTGGACCGGGGCAGTTCTGCCCTGCAAGAGCTGCCCCGGTCAACTGTAAGTGCTGTTATTGTAAAGTGGGAACGTCTAGGAGCAACAACGAATCAACAGCAAAGCGGTCGGCCACACAAGCTCATGGAACAGGACTGCCGGGTCTTGAAGAGCGTATCTCGTAATAATCACCTGTCCTCGGTTGCCACACTTACTACCGAGTTCCAAATTTCCTCTGGAAGCAAATGTCAGCACAATAACTTTTAGTTGGGAGCTTCATGAAATGGGTTTCCATGGCAGAGCAGTCGCACACGAGCCTAAGATGACCATGTGTAATGCCAATCGTTGGCTGGAGTGGTGTAAAGCTCTACGCCATTGGAATCTGGAGCACTGGATGCACCTCCTCTGGAGTGATGAATCACGCTTCACCATCTGGCAGTCAGACTGGCGAATCTCGGTTTGGCAGATGCCAGGAGAACGCTAGCTGCCGGAATGTATAGTGCCAACTGTAAAGATTGGTGGAGGAGGAATAATGGTCTGGGGCAGTGTTTCATAGTTTGGGCAAGGCCCCTTAGTTCCATTAAAGGGAAATCTTAACGTCACAGCATACAATGGCATTCTAGATGATTATGTGATTCCAAATTTGTGGCAACAGTTTGGGGAAGTCTCTTTCCTGTTTCAGCATGGCAATGCCCCTGTGCACAAAGCGAGGTCCATACAGAAATGGTTTGTCAAGATCGGTGTGAGTGGCCTGCACAAAGCCTGACCTCAACTCCCTTGAACACCTTTGGGATGAATTCGAACGCCGACTGCGAACCAGGCCTCATCGCCCAACATCAGTGCCCGACCTCACTAATGTTCTTGTGGCTGAATGGAAGCAAATCCCCGCAGCAATGTTCCAATATCTAGTGGAAAGCCTTCCCAGAAGAGTGGAGGCTGTTATAGCATCAACAGGGGGACCAACTTCATATTAATGGCCATGATTTTGGAATGAGATGTTCGACGAGCAGGTGTCCACATACTTTTGGTCATGTGGTGTACTAATTCATACTTGAAAATAGTTGAAAAGGAGATAAAAAATCTAGTGCTGATAACATAATAGACATAACTAGGACAAATATCAAAGGAAGTTTCTTTATTACGTTCCAGGAGCTAATGCATCCTAGTTCCATACTGTACTGTATAGTGCTCAATGTTTTCTTTGTCAAAGCTTACAGTAATCCTCTTCGTTAATGCTTGACATCCAATGCAACAAGCCTCGGGGGTATATTCTACACAATTATCTTTCTCTGGCCACTGATCTATTTATATATCTATGCCTCTACCACTTGAAGACAGATACTGCCATTTACCGTAATTACATCGACATTATCATTTCCCCAGGGCAGCATTATAATTATGCTGGCTCCTATGGATGAACTCATCAGCAGAGAAGCAGAATAGAAGGTCTTTCCATTGTAGTTTCAAACGAAGAGATTATGATAGTGCCTTGAGGACAACAGTAGTTATCATAAGAGTGAGGTCATTCACTAACTCTTCCTTCACCCAGTCCATATAGATATGCCCCCTCTACACTGAGCTTCTGTGGTTTGAAAGCCTTTTAAACAGTAATGGGGAATGTGTAGCTGTGTTACATCTAAACGTGCTCTCCTTCCCTGGGCTTTCGCTAACGCTAACATCAGTATAGATCTCAAAGTGTCAACGCAATATAGCATCCTTATAAACACAACACTGTCTGGCCAGCAGGAATCAATATCCACAGCCAATTTGTCCCCTGACTGAACCAGGGCCACAATTAGCTTAGTAAAAGGCAGTAAAAGCCTCGTAGGCTTGTGTTGTATTCGATCTTGATCTTACGGACAAACACACGCATATGCACACTCTACACACACTCTACACACACTCTACACACACTCTACACACACTCTACACACACTCTACACACACACTCTACACACACACTCTACACACACTCTACACACACACTCTACACACACACTCTACACACACTCTACACACACTCTACACACACTCTACACACTCTACACACACTCTACACACACTCTACACACTCTACACACACTCTACACACACTCTACACACACTCTACACACACTCTACACACAGCCACACACACTCTACACACACTCTACACACACTCTACACACACTCTACACACACTATACACACTCTACACACACTCTACACACACTCTACACACAGCCACACACACTCTACACACACTCTACACACACTCTACACACACTCTACACACACTATACACACTCTACACACACTCTACACACACTATACACACTCTACACACACTCTACACACACTCTACACACACTCTACACACACTCTACACACAGCCACACATTGTAATATTGTAATGTGGTACATTTTATACTGTACATGTATAGTAATGGAGCAATGTACTGTACATACTGCACAATGTCTGGTTTGATGTACTGTTTTATTTATGATGTACGTTGATGTATTGTTTTATTCCTGTTTGGACCCAAGGAAGAGTAGCTGCTGCCTTGTCAGCAGCTAATGGGGATCCTAATAAAAACAAAATACTAAAATACTACGCCTGTATGGTTTTGGAAAGGAGGAAACTGATCTGATTCTTTGTCTGGATTCCGTGGGCTTTCACTATACCACGTTTTCTCTGTGAAGACATAGACTAACTTTATTATACAAATACTTTAGTGGGTTGTCAGAAAAGGAATGACTCGCTTTCAGAAAACTAGTAGAATATCAGATTCCTACCTTTTCGTCTTCAGCTCACTTTTTATTTTACAGACACACACAGAAAAGACAAATGCTATAAACTTAGTGTACTTGTTAATCCGATGCACAAGCGCAGGGGTTGGAACAAAGATTGTTGAGAGATTGCTTCATTTCTTCAACCCAGACAGTCTAGCAATTATAAACGTGTCGTTTAGTAGAATACAAATCTACCAGGATCGTAAACTTAAAAATTCGATCTGGTTTCATTTCCGATATAATTCTAAAACCCAATGTGCAACGTCTAAAACATACACAAAGATAATGTTATGGTATAGCAACAGTTCACCGAATCCTATTAAGAGGAAGAAATGTTTATGTTATCTCAAATCCCAACAAGCTGATATACAGTTGAAGTCGGAAGTTTACATACAACTTAGCCAAATATATTTAAACTCAGTTTTTCACAATTCCTGACATTTAGTCTTGGTAAAAATTCCATGTCTTAGGTCAGTTAGGATCACCACTTCATTTTAAGAATGTGAAATGTCAGAATAATAGTAGAGAGAATGATTTACTTCAGCTTTTATATCTTTCATCGCATTCCCAGTGGGTCAGAAGTTTACATACACTCAATTAGTATTTGGTAGCATTGCCTTTAAATAGTTTAACTTGGGTCAAACGTTTCGGGTAGCCTTCCACAAGCATCCCACAATAAGTTGGGTGAATTTTGGCCCATTCCTCCTGACTGAGTTGGTGTAACCGAGTCAGGTTTGTAGGTCTCCTTGCTCGCACACGCTTTTTCAGTTCTGCCCACAAATTTTCTATAGGATTGAGGTCAGGGCTTTGTGATGGCCACTCCAATACCTTGACTTTGTTGTCATTAAGTCACTTTGCCACAACTTTGGAAGTGTTCTTGGGGTCATTGTTCATTTGGAAGACCCATTTGCGACCAAGCTTTAACTTCTTGACTGATGTCTTGAGATGTTGCTTCAATATATCCACAGAATTTTCTCTTCTCATGATGCCATCTATTTTGGGAAGTGCACCAGTCCCTCCTGCAGCAAAGAACCCCCACAACATGATGCTGTCACCCCCATGCTTCCCGGTTGGGATGGTGTTCTTCGGCTTGCAAGCCTCCCCCTTTTTCCTCCAAACATAACGATGGTCATTATGGCCAAACAGTTATATTTTTGTTTCATCAGACCAGAGGACATTTCTCCAAAATGTCTTGGTCCCCATGTGCAGTTGCAAACCGTAGTCTGGCTTTTTTGTGGCAGTTTTGGAGCAGTGACTTCTTTCTGAGCGGCCTTTCAGTTTATGTCGTTATATGACTAGTTTTACTGTGGATATAGATACTTTTGTTCCTGTTTCCTCCAGTATCTTCACATGGTCCTTTGCTGTTGTTCTGGGATTGATTTGCACTTTTTGCACCAAAGTACATTCATCTCTAGGAGACAGAACACATCTCCATCCTGAGCGGTATGACGGCTGTGTGGTCCCATGGTGTTAATACTTGCGTACTGTAACGGCCGTTGTCGGTGGAAGAAGGTGAGGACCAAGGTGCAGCGTGGTAAGTGTTCATGATTTTTAATATAATCAAAACTGAACACTAAACAAAATAACAACGAGGAAGAACGAACAAACGAAACAGTCCTGTCTAGTGATGACACACAAAACAGAAAATACAGAAAACAAACACCCACTAAACACAGGTGGAAAAAGGCTACCTAAGTATGATTCTCAATCAGAGACAACTAACGACACCTGCCACTGATTGAGAACCATACCAGGCCAAACTCAAAACCTAGAAAAACAAACATAGACTGCCCACCCCAACTCATGCCCTGACCATACTAAAACAAAGACAAAACAAAGGAACTAAGGTCAGAACGTGACAGTACAAAAAAATGTATAAAGGTGCCCCCCCCCCCCCCCCAAAAGGTGCGGCCGCAAAATCTGAACCTATAGGGGAGGGTCTGGGTGGGCGTCTGTCCGCGGTGGCGGCCCTGGCGCGGGACGTGGACCCCACTTCACCATAGTTTTTCTCCACCTCTTTATCCGCCTCCGTGGCCTCTTAAAAACGGCGACCCTCGCCGCCGACCTCGGACTGGGGACCCTAGCCCCGGGTCCCGAATTGACGGGAGATTCCGGCAGCACCAGACGGACGGGAGACTCCGGCAACTCCGGAGTGAAGGGCGATTCTGGCAGCGCCGGCGTGACGGACGGCTCTGGCAGCTCCTGGCTGACTGGCGGCTCTGGCAGCTCCTGGCTGACTGCCGGCTCTGGCAGCTCCTGGCTGACTGGCGGCTCTGGCAGCTCCTGACTGGCGGGCGGCTCTGGCAGCTCAGGACAGACGGGCGACTCTGGCAGCTCAGGACAGACGGGCGACTCTGGCAGCTCAGGACAGACGGGTGACTCTGGCAGCGCTGGGCAGGAGGAAGGCTCTGGCAGCGCTGGACGGGCGGGAGCACCTGTAGGAAGGAGATGGAGAGACAGCCTGGTGCGAGGAGCTGCCACCGGAGGGCTGGTGCGTGGAGGTGGCACCGAATAAACCAGACCGTGAATGCGCACTGGAGGTCTCGAGCACCGAGTCTGCCCAACCCTACCTGGCTGAATGCTCCCCGTAGCCAGGCAAGTGCGGCTAGGTGGAATAGCCCGCACTGGGCTGTGCTGGCGAACAGGGGGGAAACCATGCATAGGGCTGGTGCCATGTACCCCGGTCCGAGGAGACGCATTGGAGACCAGATGCACTGAGCCGGCTTCATGGCACGGGGCTCGATGCCCACTCTAGCCCGGCCGATACGAGGCGCTGCAATGTACCGCACCGGGCTATGCACACGCACCGGGGACACCGTGCGCCTCACGGCATAACACGGTGCCTGCCTGGTCCCTCTCTCTCAAGAAGGATAGAGGCCCCACAGACCCAGGGAGTTTTCGCCCTATCAGTTTGAACCTTTTCCCTAAATGCGGAGAAGGCATTTGATAGCGTGGAGTGGGGCTTTTTGACATATACCCTTGAAAAGTTTGGCTTTGGCCCTGGATTAACCCAAGTGGGTTAAGGTATTATAGATGATCTCACAAATATCTGGTTATAAGATTCATTGGAAGAAGTCAGAGGCTATGCCTGTATCCAAATGATGTCATCCTGAAATGCCTGGGTATTAGACTGAACAAAGAACTACAGAATATCAGGCAAATTAATATGATGCCACAACTACAAAAAATTAAAGAATAATCTGGATGAATGGAGGTTGATTTTACAATATCGGTCAAATTATTATGGGTTATCTTTTGGATGGGAAAAAAACTGAATTAATGTGAACAAGTTATATGCTCCAAGGGATAGAGGAGGACTAGCATTACCCAATGTGGAATCATACAACATATCATTTGTAGTAGGAATAGGAAATATAGTCAAGACATTGACAAGGTTATAAATAATAATTGTCCTTCAAACTTTGCTTTCATCAAATAATCCTCAATTTGCAGCAATTACAGCCTTGCAGACCTTTGGCATTCTAGTTGTCAATTTGTTGAGGTAATCTGAAGAGATTTCACCCCATGCTTCCTGAAACACCTCCCACAAGTTGGATTGGCTTGATGGGCACTTCTTACGGTGATGCTCCAAACAACAGCTCAATAGGGTTGACATCTGGTGACTGTGCTGGCCACACCATTATAGAGGCATCTGTTTCTCAAACTAGAGAACTTACTTGTCCTCTTGCTCGGTTGTGCACCGGGGCCTCCCACTCTTCTTTCTATTCTGGTTAGAGCCAGTTTGCACTGTTCTGTGAAGGGAGTAGTATACAGCGTTGTACCAGCGTTGTATCTTCCGTTTCTTGGCATTTCTCACATGGAATAGCCTTAATTTCTCAGAACAAGAATAGACTGACGAGTTTCAAAAGAAAGTTCTTTGTTTCCGGCCATTTTGAGCCTGTGATCGAACCCACAATTTCGGATGCTCCAGATACTCAATTATTCTAAAGAAGGCCAGTTTTATTGCTTCTTTAATCAGGACAACAGTTGTCAGCTGTGCTAACATAATTGCAAAAGCGTTTTCTAATGATCAATTAGCTTGATAAAATTATAAACTTGGATTAGCTAACACAACGTGTCATTGGAACACAGGAGTGATGGTTGCTGGTAATGGGCCTCTAAAAATCAGTCATTTCCAGCTACAATAGTAATTTACAACATTAACAATGTCAACACTGGATTTCTGATCAATTTTATGTTATTTTAATGGACAAAAAAATGAGCTTTTCTTTAAAAAACAAGGGCATTTCTAAGTGACCCCAAACTTTTGAACGGTAGTGTATATAAGGGAGTTGCGGGTGAAAAGCTGGGGCATAAGTTAGTACCAATGTGTGTGTAATGGATATTTTTGTTTATTATGTATTATTACTCTTTTATATTACTATTATGAATTTTTAATATTCCAACCACTGATATATGGTTGAAAGGTGGTGTTTTGTTTGTCGTCTTATTGGGTGTTTTTGTTTTTAATGTGATGTAATGGTGTTATGTCATATCGATAGAAAATGTATAAAAAACTTGATTGACACAGTATATGTATTCGATCTGGTAATATAAAATAACCCCAGATCCTCATGGTGATATTAATAGCTGCAGCAGTAATTGCTAATTAAGAAAAGCTACCATACCACTATCCATACACTTGAGAGCTATGGGTTTTCATCATTACAGGCAATTGCTGCAGTGGTCTTTGTTTGTTTGGACCTGTGCAGGTCTCTCAGTGTGACCATGCTGGAATATCCCAGTTTACTTAACCTAACCTGACATACTATTTTACATTTTCATAAAATACAAGCGTGGGCTGCTAGCACACAATACTGTTGCTCCTGGATTGCCATTTAGTTGTGTTCACCCTGGGTAGTTAGCTGTGTTAATTCTGCATCGTAACTTAGCCGTGTAGATCCTAGATCGTCATTTACCTCCCATTGATACTGGATTGTCATTTGAAACTACTGAAAGGAAAGGGGGATACCTAGTCAGTTGTACAACTGAATGCATTCACCTGAAATGTGTCTTGAAATGTGTCTTCCGCATTTAACCCAACCCCTCTGCCATAATCGACATCCACAGAGCCCAGGGAACAGTGGGTTAACTGCCTTGTTCAGGGGCAGAACGACAGATTTTTACTTTGTCAGCTCAGAGATTCGATCAAGCAACCTTTCGGTTACTGGCCCAGTGCTCTAACCACTTGGCTACCTGCCGTCCCTGACAGCTCTTAGATCATGCTACGATTAGATATAAAACACATTCACCAAAACCAACACCTTGGGATGGACGACTGATTGATATTGGCACTGTCGTTCACCCTTCTCTGTTTACGAGGAACATTCACAATGACAGATGCCTTTTCAATCTGGCCAAACCACAGGCAGTGGCCTTTCAGGACATTGGGTTAAATTGACACGGATTCTTAAGGGTTTTTATTTTCTCAGGGGTCTGTGGAGATGTGAGTAGACAGGAAAGACAGCAGACCTGTCTCTATGACCTGGAGAGGGTGATGGAAAGAAAGAGAGCGAGAGAGAGAGAGAGAGAGAGAGAGAGAGAGAGAGAGGGAGAGAGAGAAAGAGAGAGAAAGAGAGAGAGAGAGAGAGATACAAATATAGGGAAGAGAGAAAGAGTGAGAGAGAGAGGGAGAAAGAGTGAGAGAGAGAGGGAGAAAGAGTGAGAGAGTGTTGGAGAGAGGTAAATTAGATTGTTTTGTTTATCACCTTCTTCCCCCAGGCGGTAGAGATGAATGGGGATGGAGGCAGAGGCAGAGGCAGCACACAGCTTCATCCATTTGGACATGATGTGGTAAAAACCTCACCTTAGATCAGCCCTTATGGGCATATTTATATATGCTAATAATAGGCTATTTGAGTCAACTGTAATAATTCTTCACCCATGTCTTACTAATAGGCTTGGTGACTGTCTCACAACTCAGAGATTGACACTAACCACTGGAGTCAGGTCAATGGCAATTTCCAAGAACAATCCAGTTTATCCTACCCTTACAAAACGTTGAAACAGATTGGAGTTGACGTGGGGTTTGTTTTCTAGCTGGTCCTGTGCTGCAGGACTATAGACAGGATACACGCTGGATGAAGATGGATCTCTAACGGAGAAGGAAGGTAATTTCTGCTGAGGGCAAGTGCCTCAATAGCCTCTCCCCTGTCAGAGAGATGCCCTCACAAGCCCTTCAACTGCCTTTCAGGAAACACCAATGTGTGATATCAACATGCTGTGGGGTAACAGCTCGATAACACCACCAAATCAACATGCTGTGTGGTAACATTTGTACAATACTACCATATCAACATGCTGTGTGGTAGAAGCTAGCTATAAAATACCAACATATCAAAATGCTGTGTGGTAACAGCTATAAAATACCAACATATCAAATTGCTGTGTGGTAACAACTATTAAATACCACCAAATCAACATGCTGTGTGGTAACAGCTATACAATACTACCATATCAACATGCTGTGTGGTAGAAGCTAGCTATAAAATACCAACATATCAACATGCTATGTGGTAACAGCTACAAAATACAATCATATCAACATGCTGTGTGGTAACAGCTATAAAATACATCATATCAACATGCTGTGTGGTAACAGCTATAAAAAACCACCATATCAACATGCTGTGTGGTAACAGCTATACAATACCACCTTATCAACATGCTGTGTGGAAACAGCTATACAATACCACCATATCATCATGCTGTGTGGTAACAGCTATACAATACCACCATATCAACATGCTGTGTGGTAACAGCTATACAATACCACCATATCAACATGCTGTGTGGTAACAGCTATAAAATACATCATATCAACATGCTGTGTGGTAACAGCTATACAATACTACCATATCAACATGCTGTGTTGTAGAAGGATTTTTCTTTATTTTTGCAATTCTATACATTGTAGAAATATAGTGAAGACATCAAAACTATGAAATAACACATATGGAATCATGTAGTAACCAAAAAAGTGTCAAAACAAATCAAAATATATTCTTCCAAGTAGCTACCCTTTGCCTTGATTTTGTCACGTTCTGACCTTAGTTATTTTATTATGTCTTTGTTTCAGTATGGTCAGGGCGTGAGTTGGGTGGGTTGACTATGTTCGTTTTTTTATAATTTGGGATTTCTGTGTTCGGTATGGTATGGTTCTCAATCAGAGGCAGCTGTCAATCATTGTCAATCATTGATTGAGAATCATACTTAGGTAGCCTGGTTTCACTTTTGAGTTGTGGGTGTTTATTTTCTGTGTTAGTGTCTGTGCCACACGGGACTGTTTCGGTTTGATTTACTTCACGTTTATTGTTTTGTTCAGTGTTTGTTATTCATTCAAAAACATGAACACTTACCACGCTGCATTTTGGTCCTCCCATCCTTCATACTACTCCTCTTAGTGAGAAGAGGAGGACGAAAACCCTTACAGATGTCAGCTTTGCACTCTCTTGGAATTCTCTCAACCAGCTTTATGAGGTAATCACCTGTAATGCATTTCAATTAACGTGTGCCTTGTTATAAGTTAATTTGTGGAATTTATTTCCTTCTTAATGCATTTGAGCAAATCAGTTGTGCTGTGACAAGGTAGGGGTGGTATACAGAAGATAGCTGTGTTTGGGAAAAGACCAAGTCCATATTTTGGCAAGAACAGCTCAAATAAGCAAAGAGAAATGACAGTCCATCATTACAATAAGACATAAAGGTAAATCAATCCTGAACATTTCCAGAACTTTGAAAGTTTCTTCAAGTGCATACGCAAAAACCATGTGCTGTGATGAAACCGGCTCTCATGAGGACCGCCACAGAAAAGGAAGACCCAGAGTTACCTCTACTGCAGAGGATAAGTTCATTAGAGATAACTGCACCTCAGATTGCAGCCCAAATAAATGCTTAGCAGAGTTCAAATAACAGAGTTTAAATAACAGACACATCTCAACATCAACTATTCAGAGGAGACTGCGTGAATCAGGCCTTCATGTTCAAATTGCTGCAAAGAAACCACTACTAAAGGACACCAATAATAATAAGAGACTTGCTTGGGCCAAGAAACAATGGACATTAGACTGTTGGAAATCTGTCCTTTGGTCTGATGAGTCCAAATTTGAGATTTTTGGTTCCGACCACTGTGTCTTTGTGAGACGCAGAGTAGGTGAATTGATGATCTCTGCATTTGTGGTTCCTACCGTTACACATGAAGGAGGAAGTGTGATGGTGTGGAGGTGCTTTGCTGGTGACACTGTCTGTGTTTTATTTAGGATTCAAGGCACAACTTAACCAGCATGGCTACCACAGCATTCTGCAGCGATACGCCATCCCATCTGGTTTGCGCTTAGTGGGACTATCATTTGTTTTTCAGCACTACAATGACTCAATACACCTCTAGGCTGTGTAAGGGCTATTTGACCAAGAAGTGCTGCATCAGATGGAGTGCTGCATTAGATGACCTGGCCACCACAATCATCCTATCTCAATCCAATTGAGATGGTTTGGAATGAGTTGGACCACAGAGTGACAGAATAGCAGCTAACAAGTGCCCAGCATATGTGAGAACTCCTTCAAGACTGTTGTAAAACATTCCAGGTGAAGCTGGTTGAGAGAATGCCAAAACTGTGCAAGGTTGTTATCAAGGCAAAGGGTGGCTATTTTTGAAGAATCTCAAATATAAAATATAGTTAGGTTTTTTTAAACACTTTTTTGGTTACTACATAATTCCATATGTGTTATTTCATTATTGTGATGTCTTCACTATTATTCTTCATTGTAGAAAATAGTACAAATTTAGAAAAACCCTTGAATGAGTAGCTGTCTCCAAACTTTTGACTGGTACTCTATACTTCCATTCATTTTTTTAACAGGTACCAGCCTACCTTCAGACAGGTCTTGTGAGGCCTGGGGCATCCTAGAGTAAAACAACATGCACATTTTAGTGAGAGTCTCACCTTTCAATAGTGGGGTCATATTAGTGTGTAGCCCAAACCATTCGGATGCTACAGACAGAAGTTAGCAGATCGGCAATACCAACTTTAGACGAGTCCCGTGCGCATGTGGGGAGCAAAACAGAGAACATCATCAAGTTTATGAGAGTTTCATCTTTCTATATTAGTTTGTAGGCCAAACCGTTCGGATGCTACAGACGTTTTCGTGAGAAGACCAATTTTCGAGATGGTCTCTCCTGGTCTGACAAACAGCTCTGCCACCTTCCACCGCAGATGCAGAAGGCCGACATTGCCGGATGTGTTGGATTGAGACGCAGCCCATGCAAAAGAAACAGGCCTCTCTCGAGCTTAAACAGACAGATTTTGATGAGGAATTGTTTATTATGCAAATTAGATGTCCGCGTGGGAATAACCTAAGGGCAGTCTTAGGTTATAGTGAGCAGGTGTGGTGGTGTTTCTTGGTGATGTCCCACTCAGTAATGACAAGGTTGTAATGGGAATTTCCTGGTGAACAAAAAGGAGCGCAGTTGTTGATAACATCACTAATTACAAGTTGCAACAGGGAGACACCTCCAGCACTGAAGCAGAGAAAATATCTGACCTGACCTTCTCTGAGAAGGCCTTATATCCTAATTACACAGCACCAAATGTTCTGTAAACACCAGCTGAGAGGCTTGTAGGAAGTCAAAACATCTTTGTCAACTGCTGTAGAATCACACAGTGTTTAGTAAAAATACAATAATTAATCAGTGTCCTTGGTCCTTGTACCTCCAGTCTGGCGTCAATCACTATCAACAGATATGAGTTGAATCCATAACATACAGTATCAAGTCCAGTGACCATCAACACACACACAGAACACTGGAGAACAAGTATATTACAACCTTGTCATTACTGAGTGGGACATCACCAAGAAACACCACCACACCTTACAGACAGTGAAAATATAGAAATATGCTAATCATTGTGTTAATAACGCTAAACTGAATAGGAACTTTATTCACCAAATTTTTCCCGTTACAAAGGTAAGTACTGCTCACATACAACAGTCAATATATGTTTACCTTGTAGTTAAAATTATTTTTCTTATCTGAGGTGGAAATGCCCTAAGAAGTTATACAGGAATCCTGCATAAAATATCCTGCAGGAGTCCTGCAGAATATACAGTATATCATGCAGGAATAAGTAGTCCTGTCGGATATCCCACAGGATTTTCGGGGCCACTTTCCTGTAGGACAACTCCTGCAGGATCCAGTAGGAATCCTGCAGGTTGTCCTTCAAGAAAACATTAATGCAGGAATCCTGCAAATAGTCCTCAAATAAATCCTGCAGGACTACATCCAGGAATTGTCCTACAGCAAAATCCTGTAGATAAGATTCCTGCAGGTTATGCCACAAGATTGGAGGTGGGGAAACAGTCCAAGCAAGCTAGGGTAAAACAGAGAGAAAGTGATGTTACAATTATACATTTCTATTTGAATCAAACTATTAGTTTATTCAATTATAACCAATTTAATTCATTATAATGTAATTCAGTGAAAACAATGTGATACAAACCATGTTGTAAACCATGTTGTCAACTACATTCCTCCTGACAGAGCTGGTGTAACTGAGTCAGGTTTGTAGGCCTCCTTGCTCGCACACGCTTTTTCAGTTCTGCCCACAATTTTGCTATAGGCTTGAGGTCAGGGCATTGTGATGGCCACTCCAATACCTTGACTTTGTTGTCCTTAAGCCATTTTGCCACAACTTTGGAAGCATGCTTGAGGTCATTGTCCATTTGGAAGACCCATTTGTGACCAAGCTTTAACTCCCTGACTGATGTCTTGAGATGTTGCTTCAATATATCCACATAATTTTCCCCATCTCATGATGCCATCTATTTTGTGAAGTGCACCAGTCCCTCCTGCAGCAAAGCACCCCCACAACATGATGCTGCCACTCCCGTGCTTCACGGTTGGGATGGTGTTCTTCGGCTTGCAAGCCTCCCCCTTTTTCCTCCAAACATAACGATGGTCATTATGGCCAAACAGTTCTGTTTTTGTTTCATCAGACCAGAAGACATTTCTCCACAAAGTACGATCTTTGTCCCCATGTGCAGTTGCAAACCGTAGTCTGGCTTTTTTATGGCGGTTTTGGAGCAGTGGCTTCTTCTTGCTGAGGGGCCTTTCAGGTTATGTCGATATATGACTTTTTTTTACTGTGGTCGTAGATACTTTTGTACCTGTTTCCTCCAGGATCTTCACAAGGCCCTTTGCTGTTGTTCTGGGATTGATTTGCACTTTTCGCACCAAAGCACTTTCATCTCCAGGAGACAGAACACATTTCCTTCCTGAGTGGTATGATGGCTGCGTGGTCCCATGGTGTTTATACTTGTGTACTATTGTTTGTACAGATGAACGTGGGACCTTCAGGTGTTTGGAAATTCCTCCCAAGTATGAACCAGACTTGTGGAGGTCTACAATGTTTTTTCTGAGGTCTTGGCTGATTTCTTTTGATTTTCCCATGATGTCAACCAAAGAGGAACTGAGTTTGAAGGTAGGCCTTGAAATACACCCATAGGTACACCTCCAATTGACTCGAATGACGTCAATTAGCCTATCAAAGCTTCTAAAGCCATGACATCATTTTCTGGAATTTTCCAAGCTGTTTAACGGCACAGTCAACTTAGTGTATGTAAACTTAGTGTATGTTCTGACCCACTGGAATTGTGATACAGGGAATTATAAGTGAACAATCTGTCTGTAAACAATTGTTGGAAAAATTACTTGTGTCATGCACAAAGTAGATGTCCTAATGGACTTGCCAGAACTACAGTTTGTTAACAAGAAATTTGTGGAATGGTTGAAAAACGAGTTTTAATGACTCCATCCTAAGTGTATGTAAACTTCGGACTTCAACTGTACATGACAAGTGTAGATTGATGAGGGGAAAATAATTTAATCAATTTTAGAATAAGCTGTAATATAACAAAATGTGTAAAAAGTCAAGTGGTCTGAACTTTCTGAACCCACTGTACATAACTGGAACCTAGAATAACAGTGGCTGCGTGATCTCTCAGTCAGATAGGAGAAGTTAATCACTTTCGAGGGTTGTTATCTCTTTATCTACCAATCCTCCCTGTTATGTCTTGTTGAGGTTTAGGGTATTGGAGGGTGGAAATGTTGTGTTAGATCAAACGCTTGGTCCAGTGGAACCGTAAGGGGCTGGGAGGAGATGGAGGCAGGAATCAGTCACGCTGTCTGTCTGTCTCCGTTCTGCTTTCAAAGGAAACAGAAGAGGGCTTATTGCTGAATTAATCATCACACGGCACTATTACCACGCTGATCAAAACATCTACTCAGAAGCTCTAAAGCAGTGGTGTACACTTATCGCAGCTGCAGGGGTTCTTGTTGGCCTTTTATCTACCGTCACAGTTGGATGGGTGTGTGTGTGTGCGTGCGGCGTGCGCGTGTAGAATAGTAATGTCTTTCTTTCATTCTTCTCCCTCCTCTACTACCTCTCTTCCTCCTTCCATCTTCATCCATCCTACCCTCTTTCTTCACCTCCTCCCCTTATTTCTTTCATTCTAAATGTTCTCTCATCCCCCTGTCCTCAACCTCTTTCACCCCCCCCCCACCCCCCTAACATGTCCTGTCTGTAACCAGTTTGAACAGGCAGTTTGGATATTGCATGATTCAGGCAGGCCAGTCAGGGCACCATCAGGTCCGACAATCGGTCAGTAGAGATCTGGGGGATATCTGCACTCTGTAATGCCTGCTCAAATAACTGCCATTCAGTTTTACATTAGAGGGTGGCTTCCCTCGCTGATGAGTGTGTACGTGTCCCAGATCACTAGACGGGGTTGGGACTGCAGGCATACATTCTTATAAGAAAGGGTTCCAAAAGGGTTCTTTGGTTGTCCCTATAAGTGAACCCTTTTGAGTTCCAGATAGAACCCTTTTTGGTTGCAGGTAGAACCCTTTTGGGTTCCATGTTGAACCCTATATGGAAAGGGTTCAAATAAAATAAAATAAAATAATAATGTATTGGCCACATACGCGTGATTAGCAGATGTTGTTGCGGGTGTAGCGAAATGCTTTTGCTTCTAGTTCTGACAGTGCAGTAATATCTAACAAGTAATATCAAACAAATTACACAATATATACCCAGATACACACACATCTAAGTAGGACTGAATTAAGACTATATACACATATGGATGAGCGGAATAGACTAAGATACCGTAGAAGTACAGAAAACAGTGTATACATATGAGATGAGTAATGCCAGATATGTAAACATTATTAAAGTGACAAGTGTTCCATTCCTTAAAGTGGCCAGTGATTTCTAGTCTATGCCTATAGGGAGCAGCCTCTAATGTGCAAGTGATGGCTGTTTAACATCTGTAAAAGCTTCTGAGGGTTTTAGGTGACAAGCCAAATGTCTTTAACCTCCTGAGGTTGAAAAGAATCTGTTGTGCCTTCTTCACCACACTGTCTGTGTGGGTGGTCCATTTCAGTTTGTCAGTGATGTATACGCCAAGGAACTTGAAGATTTCCACCTTCTCCACTGTGGTCCCGTCGATGTAGATAGAGGGTTGCACCCTATGGTGTTTCCTGAAGTTCCTGACGTTCACAATCATCTCCTTCGTTTCTAACTGGAACCAAAAAAGGGTTCTAACTCTAACCAAAAAGGGTTCAATAAAGGGTTCTTCTATAAGTACAGCCAAAGATCCCTAAAAGTTTGGAACCACAGGAGACCTCTTCACAGCAATGCACTGATGTGTTCAACAATCCTTTAAATTGGTTAAGAAAACCTGTATACATTCACATTGCTATTGAAGCCATTCTCTTGACCAAGCAGTAATTCATTTCTCTGCCCTCTTTTATGATGTCATCATGAACCAGATCTGCCTATCATCACTTTTCTGCCTGGACCTTCATAAGCCGCTGTAGACTAGCAGAAGATCAGCACACAAGAGATGATTAGATCTGGAGGAGTAAAACTCAGAACTCTGCTTTAATGAACACCCTAAAGGGGAAGGTTTCTTAATCTACAGTTTGAAGGTTATTTTTTAAATCATTTCTTCATTCTGATTTTATGCATGACAACTTAGATTCTCCTCCCAGGAATTGGTCACTGTGTTTCCGATTTCTCTTTGACTTGAGAACCTGCAGAAAGTGGTGATAACTTAATTTTACAGTTCTATTTTATCTGGTGTTTACCTGGGATTGTAGAGACCCACTCACAGAATATGCCTAAAGAAATTACTAGTTAGCAAACCTTACTAGCAACATGTTGGTGTCAGTTTAAAGGAAACTCATTCAAGTTGATTCCTAACTGTTACATTTACAGCTGCTCTCGTCAAGTTTTTAATAGACCACATTCAATATTCAATTTGGCCTTAAATCAGGAACAAGCAATTTTGGAGATGTTCTGGGATTTGTTCCTTCCTTACATAAACCAGCTCATCCCAGAAATAAATCAGAACAGCACATGAAATGACAAATTATTTCAGGCTGATTCAAAATCCACAGAGAAGCAAATTATTAGCTAATGTTCTCTGTTAAAAATAATGTTTCTAATGACTTTTAAATATGACACCGATGATGAAGACCTACTATTACGAATGGGAATGCATATTAACCTGGCCATAATATGCTATTTGAATGGGAATGCATATTAACCTGGCCATAATATGCTATTTGATTGGGAATACATATTAGCCTGGCCATAATATGCTATTTGATTGGGAATACATATTAGCCTGGCCATAATATGCTATTTGAATGGGAATGCATAATAGCAAACCATAATATGCTGTTATGAATTCATATCAATCATAATCCATACAGTGTGGCATACATTATGATAGTTAATGGTAATGACCACCCTAAAATAGAGTGGTCATTAAGAACCTCAGCACTGCTAATTTAGTCTGGGCTACAAACTACCCTATTATACAACAGCATTACTCTATAGCCAACACATCTGGTCATACATTGCTAAGTGCATATACGTACATTCCCCAGGAATACTTGATACTCAAACTTCCCCAGAAGTTTGCATGATACTCAAAATGGGTTTGAAGTGTTCTTAGGCTTATTGCTGTGTACTTATAAATACAAGCACTCTTCATCACATCAGCATCAGTAGTGTTTTAATGTTTGAGTCTGTGGCAGTGAGTTATCTCTGAGAGAGGAGGAGAGAAACGCAATAAAGTTGAGGAGACGAGAGAAAGACTCGTTCTGGGAGGGTTAAATATTTAGAATGCTGCAGTTTCTCCCATCATTGTTTTCTCTTTCTTTCTCTCTCTCACCCCCTGCAGTAGCAGCCACTGACAGACATCGATCAGTGTTGTGTAGCAAGACCTTGCTGTGAAGACACAATCTCTCCCCTTTCTATTTCTTCTCTCTCCAGGAAGTCTTCAGCGTATTCTTTACACATAACACAAACAAGCAACAATTGTAGCTGCAGCAGAAATGCTTTTCAACATAATGCCACAGGCACAGCAGGTTCACGAAGAATAAATCTGCCTCTCTTTCCCCAGGACCGTACCATGGCTCACTGGTGTCCCACTAGACTCCCACTGGAACACAGTCCACATAAGAATTTAATAATATCCTGGTCCAAATAAATATCACAGTGGTTTTCTATGGCTCAACATTCATCATACACTTCCACTGTGCTGCAGCTTTCAGAATTGATTTCCCCCTCAGACTCAACGTCATAAAGTGAGAGACAGATATAAGATTATAAATTTATGAATATAAAGTACCTCGTACATGACCGTGCTTTAAGTTTATCGGTGTTTGAAGGGTGTTTGAAAAAGTGTTTCAGCGTGTTGGGTGGGGAATTATTGATAGGCTAAGAAACTGTCTTTTAAATCCGCTTCTCTCCTCTTTTCTCCTCGGCAGAAAGGAGGGATACCTCCTGTTTATGCAATATGCAATACCCTTTGGGAACATTGGAGGGGGCTAAAGTCACATAAAATCTTTATGCAACCACTACTTCTCTGGCCTGGTCTGGTGAATGAACATGTTGTCATGACAACACAAACTGCTACAGCAAAATAATGTGTGGTTGCCACCATGGGAAACTTAACCTGGATAATGTGCTTTTTGACAATAATTCAAAACAGGTTAATGGTTATGGTTACACTCTCTATTACTCCCTAACCCCACACACACAGGGTCAGTCATGGTTGTGTAAGTGGGAACCCTAGTAGCCTAGGACACATGATGCCTATCATCCACTTTGGTATTTAGATTCAGTCTGTCTCTCGGTCGATTCTCTTGCGAAAGAGGGTCAGGGCTAATGTCACTGTAAGGTCATTGTCTGTAGCCATATTCTGTAAACCAGGATCCTGGTTCAACCTCATGAACAGAAGCCAGGATCCTGGCTCAACCTCAAACAGGGGCCTTATGAGGTCAGAAACACAGGCAATTGATGGATGGTTAGAAGGTGTGCTGATCTACACAGTATACATATCCATAGCCTGTACATATATTGCCTTTGAACTATAAATAGCTGTTCTGTATTCCAGCAATACAAGGACAGAAACACGAATGCTCTGCACACTAGGCTGAGTCAAGACGGGTTTCCCTAATATCATTAGGCTGTACTTCAGGAAAACATGCTGGTCTTTTCCTTAAGCAAGCGTTATAGAAACTCATTTGACTGGTACATCATTTTTTTGTCATGACATAGGGATTAATACTTTACAGTCATTTACTCACTTAGAATGTAAATGGACAAACACAATAACAGGTAGCCCAGTTCAGGAGGTGTTAGTTTAAATGTATAGTCCAATATTTACACGTGTTTTAGGGAAGGGGGGATTGGGGGGCAAGTGTTAAAGCAATACTAGCAATACTGCACAATTTTGGGAACATGAGAAGCTTGGTTTTTCTCAGTGATCCTGTAATAATCCAATTCGAGGAACGGACACTTGAGCATGGCCTAAAAGCACCTGATCTCGCTCTCCTTCAGGCAGAGACAGGCACACATTCACTGGTGGGACTGTAAATAGTCTACTGACTGTTAACTGCCTTATAGCTGTAGTGGGACATTGATGTTTCAGAGCTGCTGATAGTCCTAAAGTAAAATATTGAGTGTCCTGTTAAGCAATGTCTTCATTTAATATTTATTTATAATTTCCTTCTCTTGCATTTGAGAGTGATAGCTGAAATCAAATGGAAACTGAAGCAAAGCAAGCATATCAACAGGAGTTGAATTTTGGCTGTGAGTCACGGGGGTTAACGGGTTTATCCTTGAAAATTTAGCCTCGCTGACGCGACCCACGTGATTCACAGCGCAAGGGGGTCTGTGAGGACTTGGAGAGATGTATGCCGCATTCAAAACAAATGGGAAGTCTGAACTCGGAAATCTCCGACTGGGAAAGTCTTTTGAACGGTCATCCAACTTGGAAAAAATCAAGAAAGAATTCCATATATATATATATATTTATTATCTCCCGAATTTCGTGATATCCATTTACGATCTTGTGTCAACGAGCATCTTTCTTGAGCTCCGACTTTCCGACCTAAGATCACGAGGTCAAATCATGACGTCAGTGATAGGATTTCTTTTCAGACCTTAAGATCACTGACGTCATGATTTGACCTCGTTTTTTCCGAGTTCTTAGTTCGGAAGTCGGATATTTCAGGCTATGTGCACACTGCCCACAACATGAGTTTGACTTCCTAACCTCCTGCCAAATGTATGACCATATTAGAGACACATATTTCCCTTAGATTACACAGATCCACAAAGAATTCGAAAAAAAATCTAATTTTGATAAAATCATATCTATTGGGTGAAATACCACAGTGTGCAATCACAGCATTAATATTTGTGACCTGTTGCCACAAGAAAAGGGCAACCAGTGAAGAACAAACACCATTGTAAATACAACCTATATTTATATTTATTTTCCCTTTTGTACTTTAACTATTTGCACATCATTACAACACTGTACAGTATATAGACATAATATGACATTTGTCTCCCGAGTGGCGCAGCGTTCGGAGGCCTTTATTGTAAAATAATAATTTGTTCTTAACCGACAATTTTTGTTGTTGAAATGTCTTAAAAAGCCGCTTAAATTGAAATTGATTTTCGAGTTCCCAGTTCCGACATTTGTCTCCCGAGTGGCGCAGCGTTCGGAGGCCTTTATTGTAAAATAATAATTTGTTCTTAACCGACAATTTTTGTTGTTGAAATGTCTTAAAAAGCCGCTTAAATTGAAATTGATTTTCGAGTTCCCAGTTCCGACTTCCCACTTGTTTTGAACGCGGCAATAGAACCGGCTACGGTCCTCTGGCGTAACCGAGCAAAACCAGCGGGTGAAAAGACCAGTGTGAAATGAACAGCATTAGCGATGAGTAGCAATAGTGGAATCAGCATTTCGCCTTTTTCCAAATACAAGTCCCACATTGAAACTGATGCAAGCAGGTACAAATAGCCGAATCACACCATAATTGGATTAGATAATGACAAACAAGTTTGGAAAGTTGTTTAATGAATTCAATAAAATACAATAATTATTAATTTTACAAAAATTGTTTTTTGTTGAAATCGCACTCTGGATGTATTGGACTACATAAATGCATAGGGAACATACAGTATATGCACTGTAGGATTACCTGTGAATCTTGGGTTCATGAAATGGGGTATCAGCCTACTCTTATTGCAAAACTTTGACTGGGAAATCTGTCCGATTTGACTCTGATATGCTTGTAGAACATGCACTGTACACAATTTTCTGTACAGTAGGCTATATGTCGCAGTAAAAGCGAGGTTTGTTCAACTGGAGCACCTCTAGTATCCAAATCCACAATGTTTACACACCCAGGGTTGTCGCTGCCCTTATTGTGGCCCTTAAAGACAATCTGCCGGATTATCTGATATGCGTATTGAACATAGGCCTACATATTACACTGTCAACAATTTTCTGAACATTGTGTTGCATTAAAGTGGGGACTCTTCTACTCAGGAGAAACTCTGGTACTGATTTGTGTTTAGCATTATCTATTCCAATTATGGCATGGTGATTACACTATTTGAATCCGGTTGCATCCGTTTTAATGCGGGACTTTTATTTTGAAGGTTAAACGTTGAGTTCACTATTGTTTCTGATCATTAATGTTGTTCATTTCACACCGATGAAAACAAGACTTACTCGGCATCACAGACGTTGTTGATAACTATGCCAAATACTCCACATCGAACAAGATCTGGCCGCTGATGGAGAAATGTAAATGGATACCATCTGTGCTTTATGCGACGATATTGTTTATTTACAATGGTTAAGTTTTGTAGCGAGAGAAAGTAAAAACGCTTTTGTGGCTACGTTAGCTAGCCAACGTTAGTTTACTGGTTGTGTCTGCCCGCCCGCATTGGCGTAAAGGGCGCAGCTAGCTTGCAAGCTGTAAACCGCTGGTTATCCGGTTAGCATGGCCAACGCGTCAGTTTTGTTGACAAATCCTGAATTCCGGAATTAGGCGGTCTGAATTTAACTACATCATACGCAGTGTGCAAAATACAATAACGTTAGCTACCTCAAACATGAGAACGATCTAATACTAGTTTTATATATGTTATCCTGGTAACGTTAACTATTTAGTTAACGATAGTTAGCTTGTTGAAAGTGCCCAAGTGATTGTGTTGATATGGTAATTTTTTTCTTATACAGCACAACGCAGCTGGACCGGACGGTGTTCATTCCAGTCTGATACTTCAGCATGGAATAGCCAGCACGGCTTCTCTTGAATCAAGCCTATAACGTTAATGTTAGCTGTCAACCCTCTGGCAAATAACAAAAAAGCAAGGTATGTAGATATTCATTTTGTCTTAAAGAGAGCTTGTTCCTAGCAAAGAGCTGATTTTCAACATAACAATTGTAATTGTTCTACAATTGTAAAATGTGTTCCCTAAATACCTAACTAGTAAGAATATAACTCTATTGAATTTAAACTCTCTCTCTTCTAAAGAAGAGATGACAATTAACTTGTCTTTTTAGTCATATATATATATATATGGCTAGCTAGTACCCAGCACAGCTTTGTTGGACGTTTGTTGATCCACTAAATCCATGCCTGTTTTACCATTAAGTTCCTGGTTTTCCAGCTTGATTTCACCTCCAATTGACCTTGTTTGTGCCTGTGTCAACTATGGAGACAACTCAAGTGACTTTGGCAGTTAGGGGAGACACATCCCCAGGTAAGACCAACCCCTACTGCAGGGCAACAGACTAATCTGAAACAAGAAGACTATTCAATTCAAGACAACTTTAGACAGAAAAATGGACAACTATCCAGACAGTCAATCAGGAATGTAATCTTTTAGCTAATCTCAGTTAACCTATATCTAAAATCGTGCGTAATAAGATTCCCGATTACAAGCCTGTCCATGAGAGTTTGGCTTTTGGCTAAAAAGTCCTTGATCTTTTGAACCTAATAAGGGGTGGGGGGTGTTTGTGAAAATGCGTGCAAGGTGAGTGTGTGTGTGTGACACATTAATGGAACGTAATAATATGGTGTATGACTAGGTGAGGTGATAGCCGTGGTTGGTAGCTGTGAAGCTTTAGGAGCCTGGTGCTATCAGAGAGCTGTGACCCTACAACCTGCTGAACACAATGGGTACATATCACTTTTCTCTTGGAATATGATCTGAATGATTTCTGTGTTGATGTTTGTAGCTACAGGGTGTTTAAGTAATTACACATATTATGTTTCTTCCCAGCACATTGTGGAAGAGGATCATCAGTGTGCCCAGAGGTGCTGTGTCAACCTATCGCTATTTCAAAGGCCACTTCCTGGAGTCAAAGGTGAGTTCATTTTATGTGCAGTCAGCATGATGTAATGAGTAATATTAAACAAAATATATTGTAGTTGGTCTTTAAAAATGACTGTACCATAATCCAGTTACGTAAATGGTTGCTTTAGTGGTAATCTCATGTTGGCCGTTGAGTGTCAGTTGACAAAGGATTGACAGTATTCTCTTAACAGCAGGTTAGAGCCAGACTACGAGTCGTTGTGTTGTGCTCTTAATCCTTCCTTTTGATGATGGTGATGAATAGCCTGCATACAGCGTGATCAACATTTTATATCCCCACTTCAGTTCTGGAGGCTGCTGATATTTTCACAGCTAATCTCTTTTAGGAAATCGAATGGCATATAAATGTAATGTACTTCATACTAAACTGTTTAGAGGATGTTTTAATTCACACACAGTTCGTCTTCTGTGGAGCCACTGTAATCCAAGTGTGACCGAGTTAGTCTATGAGTAAGTCTGTTTTGAGTGAACACTAGAAAGCATTAGATTAGCTACGCTATAGCAGATCTAAGATCATTAATGGGTTATTTAGCTCACTTTCCCCACATCTGTGTTGATCCCCTCTAGCTGTCCTCTGTGCAGTTGCTACATAACTCTTAGAGAGGAGAGCATGCCTGGAGCTCTGCCAGCTGGCCATAGCTGAGCTCTGATCTGTGCACGTGACGTGAGCCTCTCCCATGTTATTTAATGCTACTCTAGACTTGGAAGTTGGAACAGACACACACGCAAGCACAGTATGTTCTTTACCATTCCAATTATTAATGTCAGTTCTCAGTAATGTTCTCTATATGGCCAGCTTGGAGGCTCAAATTACACCCTTTTTTTAAGCTCTTCCTCTTTGAGAGGGACAGCTAGAGAGAGCGTGTCTGGCTGTTGTGTCCTACAGACAGTAGCATATGAAGTAACACTAACACACCCGTGATGCGATGTGGAAACGAGGAAAAACAACTCATTTGAACTGTGCTGTCCCTTCCTGGTCTGAACTACTGTCAGTGGACTAGCAGCATTACTAACTTGTCAGAGAGCATCATTTGTTGACTCATGGGGTGTTGCTCAGCACACACATTCAGATAGGCCAGCTGTAATGACAACACATTTTACTATGTCTCTGTGGCCAGAAACCTAAAACCAGGACCACATTCAATAATTTTTGTGATTTAACCTGTTTTTAATACCAATTTATAAAACAAGTTGTTTGGATTCTGGATGCTGATTGGTTGATAGCAGGGAGTTATTCACCACAGTCCCTGGGTAATGCCTGTTACAGTTTCATTAGAAAAATCCACTGCCCCACATCACAGCCAGGCAATTTATAAACTTAACCTTCCCTGTAAAAAAGTGACTAGACATTATTTCCCCATGCCACTAGGCTAGCATTTGGTTTGCCTAAACCTTTCTGCCTGCCTCTTGATCTGTGCAACAACTTTGCAGGTTTTTACACTGTGCCGTAGAGAGAATGAATGTGACGAGACTGACAGCTTCTCTGAGCCAGCCAAATTCATTTTGGAACATTATAATGGATATATCAAAAGAAATGGCAAAGGGAAAACAAATGAAAATGCACATAGTTTGTCATTTCAGCTGCTTGGTGTGATTGTGTGTTAGCTTTAGTTGGCTAGGAGAAGTAACTAGCCTGCATGGCAACCTTTTTTGCTTAAAAAGTTTGGAATGGACGACCAGCTCGTTTGGCTATATTTGGACTATATTGTCTGGTGGAAGGATGAAATAAAACAAATGTACTCATTAAAATAACAAAAATCGTGAATGTCTACCTCCTATGGGCTGTTTCCCGGCCCTACGTTCCATGTTGGGCCTTCGAACAACCCTTAGTCAGGAGTTATTCACACAATCATCTCCAGGTTTTCATGCCTTATTGCTTAAATATTGTTGCAGACCAATTTTGTTGGACCGGAGAAAAAATGATAATTCTAAAATGTTTTAAAGTAAGTATTCAAAATCTTTCAGAGGAGATGGCAAAATATGTTAGTGCAGTAGAAGAGATTCTGCCTCATGTCAACTAACAGAACCCCTTTGCAGATATCAACCAATGGTTGCTGACTGGCTTGCTGATTGGTAACCAAAGTGACCGTTGACGATATCTGTCTTAATGCTGTACTAAACATTGGCATTGCAGAGTGCAGGTGGTCCCTGTCAGGTGATAGTCACTAAGTGGGAGACCCACCAGCAGCCACGCCTGATGAGCCCCACAGGTATATAAACCAGAACGATGCCCTGCTTGGTTTGGGAAATGTTTCTATGCTTAGCTGAGGCAAGGGGATTCTGCAGCCAAAAGACTGCTGAACAATTTAATCAAATGGCCACCCGGACTATTTACACTGCCCCCCACCCCGCTACTCGCTGTTTATTATCTATGCATAGTCACTTTAACCCAACCTACATGTATCAATTAATTTGACTATCCTGTACCCCAGCGCATTGACTGGGTACCGGTACCCCCTGTATATAACCTTGTTATTGGTATTTTATTGTGTTACTTTTGATTTGATTTTCTTGTTTAAGAGTTTATTTAGTAAATATTTTCTTAACTATAATTAAGCATTTCACTGTATTTGTATTGGGCACATGTGACAAAACATTTGATTTGAGGCCACTCAAACACTGTTTCAGAACTAAAACAAAGCTCATTCAAAATCAGCTTGATGGGAACAAATCTAATATACTGTAGTTTCACCCTCAATCCTACAGCCTGACACTTTTTGGTCAAGGTTTAAAACATCAAATCTATATAATTATTATCACTATTTTATGTTTCATTTCGAAGTATGGAAGTTGATATGTGTTTTCTTCTATAGACCTCATGCCTGTTTATTTTCTTTCAGAATCACACCTTGATATTGACAATGGCCAATTTGGATTCCACAGTAAGTCCAACTAAATGTATCACATCTTGATTTAATCAATTTTGGGAAATGATCTTTGCCACCCTTTCAAATGAGTGGATTTGGCTAGTTCAGCCACACACAGCAATCTCCATAGACAAACATTGGCAGTAGAATGGCTGGTACTGAAGAACTGTGACTTTCAACGTTGCACCGTCATAGGATGCCACCTTTCTAACAAGTCAGTTTGTCAAATTCCGGTTACTGGCCCAACGCTCTTACCTGATAGGTTGACCTAACCTTAATCCTTACCTTAACCACACTCCATTACCTTAAATTAAGACCAAAAATCACATTTCTCTTTTCAAGAATTGTTACTATATAGCCAATTTTGACTTTGCCCATGTAGTGGAAATTGCTCAGTTCTGCCTCCAAGGCAAGATTCATGACAATAAAACATCAAACTGCTACTAAGTACCTGAGGAATGACTCAAACCTCTGGTTGAACTGAACTCTTCACAGGTTACATGTACAGTCCCCATTAGAGACTGCTAAGATTTGAGGTGACAGTTATCTGGTAAAACATGTGAATTTGACTGTTTTCCCACCCTACACAATATGTTTAAACAATGGCTTTTCTTTCCATAGCAATTTTCTCAAAGTGCTTTGCATTGTTTGCGGATAGCTAACCTCATCCACCACCAAGTACTGTTACTCACCTGGGTGATCCAGCAGGAGCCATTTTGTGCCAGAACACTCACCACATGTTTCTCTGCGATTCCTTTCTGCAGATGGCTTAGAATGTGTGGACTCTGGGTGGCTGACGTGCCAGACAGAGATCCGTTTGCGTCTGCATTACTCAAAGACGTCTCCTGTATCCATCACCAAGAAGAAATATAAGAAGTCTCGCTTCAGGTGAGGCCGAGAGACACGCGGCTCTTATTCAACACTGTTTGCTGACTGAGTGCTTATCTAAGAGACTGTGGCTTGGATCAGAAGGGGCAGAATTTCCTCAAATGCAGATAGAAATGATCCCCCACAAAATTATGGAATCAAATCAAATATGGCACTAAAATAAATCCTCTTTATTCATGAAATATGCAGACAACTCCTGTAAAGGTAGTGATGAGAACACTAGTCCACCTGTTCAAATTCATGACTTACTAGTCAGGCTTGTAAGGTCTCAAACCTTTCCCAATTTGACCACTGTTGACCTGTGACCTTTCCCCCCTTACCCCAGGATCAAGCTGACACTGGAAGGTGTAGAGGAGGAGGAGGATGATGAAGAGCAGGAGCAGAGCGCGGTGGCGTGGCACAAGATGACCACCACGCTGGAGACCAGTATGATCAGTGGAGATGGGTACAAGTCCCGCCACTCCCAGCCTGAGTGTGGTTACGCCCTGGAGGCCTCACAGTGGACAGAGTATGTCATCCACTCCATGGACCCTGACAACCTGGAACTCACCTTTGACTTCTTTGAGGTACAGTTCACAGCAGGATGACTATTGTCAACTCTACAGAAACAACTGTTTTTCGTGTTGTAACTATACTCCCAAACCAGTGTTTTAGCAGAAAGTCGGTATCAGACCGTGTGGTGTGTGTGTGTGTGTATATATATACACAGAGTACAGAGTGAATCTATTAACCATTTCTTCCCCTCCTCAACAGGAGGACATGGGTGAGCATGTGGTGCCAGGGGATGCCCACCCGGGGACCGTGGGTACGGCCTGCCTTCTCTCCTCATTCTTTGTGGAGAGTGGCAAGGACACGGGTGTGGTCACTCTGCCCATCATGAAACGCAACTCCAGACAGACCCTGGGCAAAGTCCGAGGTGAGCAACCCCACCCCTCCTGGAACAAGTGGTCTTGTAATATTTAATTTTTTAAAAAGCTACTAAGTTACTTGACACCCATGTAACTCTTAGTAAATCAGGTAATATCAATGGGATATTTGCAGAAAACTTGATTCGAATGCAGCAGGACTTATTGAATATACTCCAGAGTGGCGCAGAGGTCTAAGGCACTGTATCTCAGTGCAAGAGGCATCACTACAGTTACTGGTTTGAATCCAGGCTGTATCACATCCGCCCTTGATTGGGAGTCCCATAGGGCGGCGCACAGTTGGCCCAGCGTCGTCCGGGTTTGGCCAGGTTAGGCCGTCATTATAAATAAGAATTCGTTCTTAACTGGCTTACCTAGTTAAATACAGGTTAAATTTGAAAACTTCTATATTTCCCTGAGAGTGACTATGTTAAATAGATGGTCTAAAACTCGGATTCAGCCTCTATTGACTGACAGGTCTTTCAGAAATGGAATTAGTCAGTTAATTCACCAAAACTGAAATTCTATTTCAATACTAAAAATAAAATAAAAAATTCTCAAATTGAAAGTGAGGAGCTTCTTATTTCAAAACTTTTAAATTGTTTAATTCAAATCCCTTCCTACATTGGATGACTTAAATTTCTTAAACTCCTTCTAATGAAATTGGGGAGAAAGGGAGGGGGGGGGGGGAATTCTATTGACCCCAACCCTGTAGAATACTGTAGGTCAGCACATCCAGTTCCTCCTGCCGCCCCTTTCCCTATGTAAACAGTCAACTTTCCGCTGAGCATGTAACTGTCAAACAGGGTGTGAAATAGGTCAAAAGAGGAACTAGAATGTAAATGCAGGATTAGATGACTTGGGGCCAGAGGGTTAGCTAAGATGTTTCCCTGGTAAAAAATACAAGTCAGATTAAAGTTAATTAATGAGTACAATTCACATAAAAAAATATATATATATGTAATAATGTACAGTCATGTATTTTTCTGTTCCAGTGGACTACCTGGTGATCCGTCCTATCGAGGGACTGCAGTGTGACATGAGCTCGTCCTTCACCAAGTACTGGAGGAAGAGGAGTGCCCCTCTGGACGTGGGCCACAGAGGGGCCGGCAGCACACACGCAGCCAAGTGAGAGAAACACACGACACAATTGATTATTAGGGATTGATGTACCTAATGATTGTCTATGTGTGTGTTGAAGCAGGACTCTACTCAATAACAACACAACGTCCCTTTTGTACTCTGTTTATTGAATGTTTGAATGCATTTGTCCTGTTCTGTCCGGCTTCAAAGTTTCAGTGCAAGTTTAGGACATGCTCAGTCAGACTGAGACATCAACAGGAAGTGGAGGTCAACGAACAACAACAAAGACATTGTTCTTTCTGGTTTCTTGTCATGTCACTGTACTGGGAAAACCTTGCCTCTGAACCTCAGCCAGAAGCTGTCAGAGTGCAAGTCATTAACTAGTAGTCTGACCGTACACAATTTGTTTGGTATCGGTGTTAATATTGTAAATTGTGATTTTGGTGCCTTTGTCATTGGTTTTGTGCTAAAAATGTCTGATTTTGATTTTCAGACATACCAAAGTTAGGGAGAACACAATTGCCTCGTTTAAAAGTGCTGCCAATCATGTGAGTATTCCTACAAAATGTAAAACACTTGAAAATGTATCTGATCAGGTTTTACATCAGAGTTGACTGCATGTGTGTTGTATGTTTCTGAAGGGGGCTGCCTATGTAGAGTTTGACGTCCATCTCTCCAAGGACTGCGTCCCCATCGTGTACCACGATCTCACCTGCTGCATCTCCACTAAGAAGGTAAACAACAACATAAATGTGGTCGGGTGCACACTGTACAGCATCCTTACTTTTTATTTTATGTTCCTCTCCTCCTGTCAGAAAGGAGACAAACTCTCTCTGGACCTGTTTGAAGTTCCTGTCAAAGACCTCACATACGACCAGCTTCAGCAGCTCAAGGTAGAAGAGCTTTTAACTACAGCTAGCCTCTGGCTTCTCCTTTACTAGTTAATACACTCAGACGCCAGTCCTTGAAATGGGTTAATATGAAGTATTTTTTTTGTCATGTAGACTATGGTTTATCCCACACTATTTAGGAGTAGGCCTATATGATGTGAAAGATGACTTGGTTTTGTGTTTGATGAACAGTTGGGCCATGCTTCTGCCTTGAAGGTGAACGACCACAAAGGTATAGTGTATTTTCTTATATTTCGCTGGCTATAATACCCACCACAAAATCCTACACACAATGCCCCATAATGACAAAGTGAAAACAGGTTTTTAGAATTTTTACAAATATATATAAAAGAATACAAAACATTTACCTTGTTCACATAAGTATTCAGACCCTTTGCTATGAGACTCGAAATTGATCTCAGGTGCATCCTTTTTCCATTGATCATCCTTGATGTTTCTACAACTTGATTGGAGTCCACCTGTGGTAAATTCAATTCATTGGACATGATTTGGAAGTCAAATGCCTGTCTGTATAATGTCCCACAGTTAACAGTGCATGTCAGAACAAAAACCAAGTCATGAATTGTCCCTGGAGCGCCAAGACAGGATTGTGTCGAGGCACAGATCTGGGGAAGGGTACCAAAAAATGTCTGCAGCATTAAAGGTCACCAAGAACACAGTGGCCTCCATCATTCTTAAATAGAAGAAGTTTAGAACCACCAAGACTCTTCCTAGAGCTGGCTGCCCGGCCAAACTGAAAAATCGGGGGAGAAGGGCATTGGTCAGGTAGGTGACCAAGAACCCGATGGTTACTCTGACAGAGCTCCAGAGTTCCTTTACGGAGTTGGGAGAACCTTCCAGAAGGACAACCATCTCTGCAGCACTCCACTAATCAGGCCTTTATGGTAGAGTGGCCAGACGGAAGCCACTCCTCAGTAAAAGTCACCTGACAGCCCGCTTGGAGTTTGCCAACAGGCATCCTAAAGGACTCTGACCATGAGAAACAAGATTCTCTGGTTTGATGAAACTAAATCAAATCAAATCAAATGTATTTATATAGCCCTTCATACATCAGCTGATATCTCAAAGTGCTGTACAGAAACCCAGCCTAAAACCCCAAACAGCAAGCAATGCAGGTGTAGAAGCACGGCGGCTAGGAAAAACTCCCTAGAAAGGCCAAAAGCTAGGAAGAAACCTAGAGAGGAACCAGGCTATGTGGGGTGGCCAGTCCTCTTCTGGCTGTGCCGGGTGGAGATTATAACAGATCATGGCCAAGATGTTCAAATGTTCATAAATGACCAGCATGGTCAAATAATAATAATAATCACAGGCAGAACAGTTGAAACTGGAGCAACAGCACGGACAGGTGGACTGGGGACAGCAATGCGTCATCATGTCAGGTAGTCCTGAGGCATGGTCCTAGGTCTCAGGTCCTCCTCCGAGAGAGAAAGAGAATTAGAAAGAGCATACTTAAGTTCACACAGGACACCGGATAGGACAGGAGAAGTACTCCAGATATAACAAACTGACCCTAGCCCCCCGACACACAAACTACTGCAGCATAAGTACTGGAGGCTGAGACAGGAGGGGTCAGGAGACACTGTGGCCCCACCCGGACAGGGCCAAACAGGAAGGATATAACCCCACCCACTTTGCCAAAGCACAGCCCCCACACCACTAGAGGGATATCTTCAACCACCAATTTACCATCCTGAGACAAGGCCGAGTATAGCCCACAAAGATCTCCGCCACGGCACAACCCTAGGGGGGGTGCCAACCCAGACAGGAAGATCACATCAGTGACTCAAACCACTCAAGTGACGCACCCCTCCTAGGGACGGTATGAAAGAGCCCTAGTAAGCCAGTGACTCAGCCCCTGTAATAGGGTTAGAGGCAGAGAATCCCAGTGGAAAGAGAGGAACCGGCCAGGCAGAGACGGCAAGGGCGGTTCGTTGCTCCAGAGCCTTTCCGTTCACCTTCACACTCCTGGGCCAGACTACACTCAATCATATGACCCACTGAAGAGATGCGTCTTCAGTAAAGACTTAAAGGTTGAGACCGAGTTTGCGTCTCTCACATGGGTAGGCAGACCATTCCATAAAAATGGAGCTCTATAGGAGAAAGCCCTGCCTCCACCTGTTTGCTTAGAAATTTTAGGGACAATTAGGAGGCCTGCGTCTTGTGACCGTAGCGTACGTGTAGGTATGTATGGCAGGACCAAATCAGAGAGATAGGTAGGAGCAAGCCCATGTAATGCTTTGTAGGTTCGCAGTAAAACCTTTAAATCAGCCCTTGCCTTGACAGGAAGGCAGTGTAGGGAGGCTAGCACTGGAGAAATATGATCAAATTTTTTGGTTCTAGTCAGGATTCTAGCAGCCGTATTTAGCACTAACTGAAGTTTATTTAGTGCTTTATCCGGGTAGCCGGAAAGTAGAGCATTACAGTAGTCTAACCTAGAAGTGACAAAAGCTTGGATTAATTTTTCTGCATCATTTTTGGACAGAAAGTTTCTGGTTTTTGCAATGTTACGTAGATGGAAAAAAGCTGTCCTTGAAACAGTCTTGATATGTTCTTCAAAAGAGAGATCATGTTCCAGAGTAACGCCGAGGTCCTTCAGTTTTATTTGAGACGACTGTACAACCATTAAGATTAATTGTCAAATTCAACAGAAGATCTCTTTGTTTCTTGGGACCTAGAACAAGCATCTCTGTTTTGTCCGAGTATAAAAGTAGAACGTTTGCAGCCATCCACTTCCTTATGTCTGAAACACATGCTTCTAGCAAGGGCAATTTTGGGGCTTCACCATGTTTCATTGAAATGTACAGCTGTGTGTCATCCGCATAGCAGTGAAAGTTAACATTATGTTTTCGAATGACATCCCCAAGAGTGGTCCTAAAACGGAACCTTGAGGAACACCGAAATTTACAGTTGAGGACAAACCATTCACAGAGACAAACTGATATCTTTCCGACAGATAAGATCTAAACCAGGCCAGAACTTGTCCGTGTAGACCAATTTGGGTTTCCAATCTCTCAAAGAATGTAGTGATCGAATGTATCAAAAGCAGCACTGAGGTCTAGCAGCACGAGGACAGATGCAGAGCCTCGGTCTGATGCCATTAAAAGGTCATTTATCACCTTCACAAGTGCAGTCTCAGTGCTATGATGGGGTCTATACCAGACTGAAGCATTTCGTATACATTGTTTGTCTTCAGGAAGGCAGTGAGTTGCTGCGCAACAGCCTTTTCTAAAAAAAAATAGTAGCCGATAGTTTTTAAAATATTTTCTGGGTCAAGGTTTGGCTTTTTCAAGAGAGGCTTTATTACTGCCAATTTTAGTGAGTTTGTTACACATCCGGTGGATAGAGAGCTGTTTTATTATGTTCAACATAGGATGGCCAAGCACAGGAAGCAGCTTGACGGTTTAGAGGCCATGATTATTTTCATCATTGTGCCAAGAGATATAGTACTAAAACACTTGAGCGTCTCTCTTGATCCTAGGTCCTGGCAGAGTTGTGCAGACTCAGGCCAACTGAGCTTTGAAGGAATACACAGATTTAAAGAGGAGTCCGTAATTTGCTTTCTAATAATCATGATCTTTTCCTCAAACAAGTTCATGAATTTATTACTGCAGAAGTGAAAGCCATCCTCTCTTGGGGAATGCTGCTTTTTAGTTAGCTTTGCGACAGTATCAAAAAGGAATTTTGGATTGTTCTTATTTTCCTCAATTAAGTTGGAAAAATAGGATGATTGAGCCAAGATTGAACTGTTTGGCATGAATGCCAAGTGTCACGTCTGGAGGAAACCTGGCAAAAACCCTACGGTAAAGCATGGTGGTGGCAGCATCATGCTGTGGGGATGTTTTTCAGTGGCAGGGACTGGGAGACTAGTCAGGATCGAGGCAAAGATGAACGGAGCAAAGTACAGAGATATCTTTGATGAAAACCTGCTCCGGAGCGCTCGGGACCTCAGACTGGGGTGCCAAGCTTTTAGTGTCATACCCAAGAAGATTTGAGGCTATAATCGCTGCCAGAGGTGCTCAACAAAGTACTGAGTAAAGGGTCTGAATACTTAAGTAAATACTTATGTGATATTTCAGTTTATTTTTTAATACTTTTGCTAATATGTTTTAAAGAAACTGTTTTGGGGTATTGTGTGTAGATTGATGAGGAAAAATAAACATTTAATCAATTTTAGGATAAGGCTGTAACATAACAAAATGTGGAAAAGGTCAAGGGGTCTGAATACCTTCCAAATGCACTGCATGTCTGCTGCTTGCATCATTGTTTTAAAGCAGTTGAACATGAACCATCAGAGCAGCTGAACTGTGTATCGGCCTGTGTGTGAAGTGCATGGTTTACTCCCACTTTCTTTCTTAGATGATGATGAAGAGGAAGAGGTTGACGAGCATCAGCCCTTCCCTTCCTTTTCCCAGGTAGTTAACCTCCTAGTTGGCGTCACCGCTGTCGAGGTTACCATATGATGGGGTTATTTGGTGATCTTTGTGAACTAGCCTATCCCAACCTTGAGGTTCTGTGTCCTATTATATCTGATTCCCTATGTCATGTTCCAGATATTCCAAGCAGTGCCTGAAAATGTGGGCTTCAACATCGAGCTGAAGTGGGTTTGTCAGATGAGGGTAGGTACAGCCAGTCAGTTAAACTGGAGATGGGACGTCACGTGGTGGCCATGCTAGAAAGTACCTAAGTGGCTGAACCGATGAGCACGTACATGACCCATCTGTTTTTTGGGGGTTAGGGGTTGCAGTTCAAGTCAATTAGGAACACTTTGTACTTTTAACTATCCTATCATGGTCCTATAGTAACAACCCTTATCACATTGGATGGTTGTGATTTTGTTTACAACAGGATGGTTCGTGGGAAGGAAACCTGTCCTCGTACTTCAACATGAACCTGTTCCTGGACATCATACTGACCTGTGTGCTGCAGAGAGCTGGCAAGAGACGCATCGTCTTCTCCTGCTTCGACCCTGACGTCTGCACTATGTAAGCACCGCTTACCCACCAGTTACCCTACAGTCAGTCTGAAGACCGTGTTAACCTGCCGAGCTGAAGCCTTGTTTACATAGTAGTAATATGTATGTTTATGACTGCCTATGACAAATGTGTTATGTAGCTGTTATGAAGGCTTTATGAATGCATACGTAAAGTTAACCATAAATGCTGTGTTCTCCCCAAGGGTTCGTCAGAAGCAGAACAAGTACCCCATCCTGTTCCTGACCCAGGGCATCTCTGAGATCTACCCGGAGCTCATGGACATCCGCTGTCGCACCACACAGATCGCCATGAGCTTCGCACAGAGCGAAAACCTCCTGGTGAGTGGTGGAACTGGGATGGATGGATGTATGTGTCTGTGCTAATTAAGGGGATCAGTCAACTCTGATTGTGTCTGTAGGGTATTAGTGCCCACACTGAGGAGCTCCTTCAGAATCTGGAGCACATCCGAGAGGCCCAGTCTAAAGGCCTGGTAGTGTTCTGCTGGGGAGACCTCAACAACGACCACGACAACAGGACCAAGCTACGGGAACAGGGCATTGACGGTCTCATCTACGACAGGTAAACATTCGTCTGATGATGGTCTATGACTGGTAAATCCGTTTGGCTCATATAGGGGCAGGTTACCAGACACAGATTAAAGCTTGTGCTAGACTAAAAAGCACTTGTGCTAGCCTAAAAAGCACTTGTGCTAGCCTAAAAAGCACTTGTGCTAGCCTAAAAAGCAATTGTGCTAGCCTAAAAAGCACTTGTGCTAGCCTAAAAAGCACTTGTGCTAGCCTAAAAAGCACTTGTGCTAGCCTAGAAAGCACTTGTGCTAGCCTAGAAAGCACTTGTGCTAGCCTAGAAAGCTTGCTGTTTTACTCCAAGGCTAGGCTTAATGGAGAGGACCCCCCCCCCTTATCTTGCCCAATGTGCTGTTTTTAGTTCCCGAGAGGCCTAGCCAAAGGTTAGCTATAATAAAATATTTTGTTAGGACTTAAGAGTTTGTCCCTCAGGCAGGTACACCCTGATCTCATGTAGTTATGTAAACCAGTGTCTAAGTATCTATCCTGATCACACTATCAACAGCTATTGACTGTTGCTCAATGTTCTTGATTGGACTTCTCAACATTGCTCTAGAGTTTTAGTTACATGCACAGGGTCGCAGATGTAATTGCAGGGTACAGTGAAATTCTTAAGCTTCGAGCTCCAACAGTGCAGGTCAAGAGAAGTGAATGGGATATTAATAATATATACATTTTTACAACTGCAACAATGAAAATGGTCCATTATGGGTCAGTAATTGTAGTGTAAACACAATCAGCGTATCAGTTAAGGACATCATAATATAAGGTTGCATATTATTACAACCTAAAAATACACACAGTAGGCAAATATTGAATCACTTGTCGTTCAGCCACAGTAGCTAGACGAATGAAAGTAATAGTCGTTATGTCATTAGAAAATTCAAGTAGATATAGCTGGGTCGGAGAGAGGCTTCCTTCAAAGAACAGACACGTCATGTGACCTGACATCAGCGAGAACTGGTTTTATAATACTGCCTCCGCAGTATAGACCTATTTTACGTAAATTGCACCTTTGAACTGTGGCCTACATGTTTGGCTGTGATGGGGTTGACTGATTAAACCATTCAGTGGGATTCCTGGGAGATCAGAAATAGATTGCCAGCTGTATCTTATCACTGGATAAGCTTATTGTCATGACAACTGGGAGTTGGTAGAAGTTGCCCCTAACAGCAGATGCAGGGTCAGATATTCTTTGAACCCTTATTGGGAGTAATATAATCTGACCCTAGACCTGTGGTTGAAATGTCAATTTCTACCTGGAGCTGATAACTGTGCCTCTTTCTTTCAGAATATGTGAAAGCTGGTGGCCAAATCATGTCATTGACTCTCACCCTACTGGTTCTTCTGATGCCAGTAATGTTTCTCTGGTTCCTGGTTGTGCTTATTTACTCACCCCTGACTTTGGATCTTTTGTTTCCTCGTGACTACTGCCTGAATGAAAGCCCCCTGGTCTGGTCAATAACTGTAACAGACCAGCAGGGTTCCATGACAATGATGCAAGACAATTGACTTCTCATTTGGCTAAACTGTGTGGAGAACTAGGCTATATTCCCCTTTTCCTGCGATAGTCTCCCTAGAGTTTGCACTTCTTATGAAAAAGTGTGTTGGTAGCAACATTTTACCAGACTTTATATTAAAATGTTAATATTGATTGTTTAAAGCAACGATTGATTGGTCAACTGCCCTGTCTATCATTTTTGAGATGAGACGTCCCCAGTGGATAAAGGTTGCTCCTTATCATGCTTTTATCAGTTTGTTTATGTTCAGCTTTATTACTCCCACTTCCAGCTCTTCTTCAGCACTGACCATTTCCAGACAGAGGCCTATGCATGGCATATAAAGCACCCAGTTAGAGCGACTGGCTGTTTTGTTGGAATGTCAGGTAGTCAGGCAGCATGGCTGATTCACGAGCAAGTGGCTGTAAGAACCTGTTTACATTGAGCTGAATTCTGTTGTTGGTCCATGGGTGTGTGCACTGTTCTTTTCAATGCCCGTTGGAAACATTATGTTCACTGCGCATTCTGGTTTTCACCTGCAAGTATTTCACCTTTCAGATTTGCATGCTCTTTATTTAGGGCCAAGGAAGTATCATGACTTCGGGGTCACTAATACGCCTTCCAGCTAGTTGTAGAATGGATGTTCCCAAACTGGTGACATCGTCCTGTGTGCACAATGTTCTCATGACTGAGAACAGCTTGAGTTCAGCTCGCTGTTCTTTTTGGATTTGCAGAGTATTGTGTATTTCAGTCTGTTACAACTTCTCAGGGATTTCATAGCTTGACGGGTGAACAATGATTTGTTTATGAATTATTTATAATGATTAAGAATCGGCATAGATGCATGAAAAATATGGGTGTTAGCGTAGTGGTCTTTTCCATTAGTGCATGTAATGTAGAGGGGTTGGGGAAAAGCCTATTGTTGTGTTGTCATGAATGATACTGCTAGAAGCTAATCCCTTCTCTTTCGCTTTATGCTACAACATTGTACAGTAGCTGATCATGTAATGTGAGTTTGTTTTTATTGCTAAGGCTTATGTTGACATGCAATCGATCATGTTGATTAGCCCTTTGTTATGTAGACACTGAGAAACCAGATACCAGACATCCTTACTTTGAACAGCACTTCCGTGTTCCCTTGTGTACCTGAGTTAGTTCTTCTGTCTTTGGCTCATGAACAGATGTTTGTTTTTCTCCTTTCCCCATCTTTCTCTCCAGGATCTGTGACGACCAGGTCGAGCAGCCTAACATCTTCAAAGTAGAGGAGCAGCACACGCTGCAGGAAACGCTCAAGAGCTTTGTGTGTTCCTGCTACACCATCCCCTGCCAGGCGGCTCCTGTCTGCCCCTCCTCCACCTCCAAGGAGCACAACGGCAGTGCAGAGTCTGACTCGGGCCTCAGCTCCTCCTGAACAACTCACTGCCCCCTAAGTTTGTCACTAGATAGGACAGAAGCATAAATGCATATAGACAGAATTGATGAGTAAGTGTACACTACTGTTTTTAATTAATTGTCAGAGTGTTACATAGGAGCTACACTAGGGAAGAGGGAAAATTATTGTTATTTTTTAACCCGCTGTACTGGAAGTGTAACTTTTGCCTGCGTGAGCAGAGAGCAAGCCACTTTATCCTAATGTTCTCAGGTGTGAGCTGCTTGTCAATTTTTTAACTTTGAGCAGTGCAAGCCTCTCGCAAAGCTACCGCGCTTACGCCTGGTTTCATTGAAGTGAATTGGAGCGAATCACACTCTGAAAAGGTTGCGCGTCCAGTGTAGCTCCTATGCTAGGGGTTAGGCGATGTGATGGTAATCACAATGGTGGTTTACAAAACACTTCTATCCTATCTAGCACTTCTATCCTGTCTGACCAGAAAGTGACAACCCTTACTGAACTGACCTCCACTCGGTCCACGGAAGCCATACACAAGCTGTGTCCAGATCAGTTGTCTCTTAGCTGTTTGTTTTAACTGGAAAAAGGATGGTGTTTTGCCAGAAAAGGCTTCTGGCATTTGTTATTTGGATTTTAGTTCTACACAATTGAATGACTGTGGGATCTGCACCTCAGTCACAATAATAATGGAATTCCCTGTACATTCACAGGTCTTCACTTATAAATTAATGCCTACTCAAGGAATTTATTTTCAAGTGCATCTTTTATTTAGAAAATTTGCTAAATACAAATCCAACTTAAAGTGCTGAAATTAACTGTATATTAGCTTTTCCAGATATAAAGTTTCTTATTGGAGTATCATAGATCTAATTTAAGCATATGCTGTAGTTTGAAGTCTTTAGGCGGATAATGATTTCCATCTGCGTTATGATTTTCCTCATGATATAGCCAACATTTTACAATAGCAGTGTTATTTTTGTCACTCATATAATTTTGACGGAGTATTGCAGTAGAACAAGATAATTCGGGACAGTGACCAAAACTTTATCAGGTGGTTTTAAATTTAAATGTCAATTTGAACTTAAACTCATGCAATCTGATTTGTATTAGCAGTGCCCTGAGCTGTGCCATTAATGAAGTGTCATTACCTGATGCCCAGATTATGAAGTGTTGCTGGGGGTGCCTAAATCTGAACAGATGAATAATATCACTTTAATGACCTGTTGAATGACCAGTAGAAAAACTGTTTGTTTTTGCTCTCAACACCACCTTGAGCTCAAAAGTCACCATTAGGGAAAGGTATACACTCCTACGTATTTATTTGTACAGTGAAACTAAAATGTTTTGTTTTGTACTCAAGCATTTTGGATTTCAGATCAAATGTTTGAGGCGACAATTACACATCTGTAACTTTCTCACTCGTCATTATTCACCATTCATTTGTGATTATCCACAAAGTGTGGTAGCATCCACATGTAATATAGAAGTGTTCAGAAACCTGTTCTATTCTTATTAACAATTTGTTTTTAAAGTAGAGGCAGTGAATTCATTTCTAAATGGTAAAACACATGTATTTAAAATGCTCTCAAATAAAAGGTGACATTCTGTACTGTCGCCTCATTTTAAAACATTTGATCCCAAATACTGGAGTACAGAGACAAATTCAAAGTTTTAGCTTCATGTCCAAATAGGTAGGGGAGTATAGGTAGCCATTTGTTATGGCTAGGTCTAGTCCACACAACTTCATCCCTATCTCCTTTGATGAGAAGGCTTTTCTTAGTAGCTGTGCTTGCTCAACACATAATATATGCCATTTAGCAGATTCTTTTGTTCTTCCCCCAACGCGACTTAGTCATGCATGCATACATTTATGTATGAGTGGTCCCGGGAATCAAACCCACTATCCCGACGTTGCAAGCGCCATGCTCTACCAACTGAACTACAGAGGACCACATCAGAAAGCCTTAATGGGGAAGTTGTATGATTTCACTCGTCTGACTGCCACTTGTTTCAGTCTCTTCATACCTCTGATCATTTAATGCAATAGAAGACCAGTATTTGTCTTGCATCCACTGAACAAAATGTTTTTCTTCTTTTTTTCCCTTGCACAGTTTTCTTGCTACATTGCAACTCACATTTTTCCTACCGTCTGTATTTTGTTCTACAATCTTTTATTTAAATGCACATGGAAGACATGTAACTGTCTATTTTTCACAAATGGTGTAAACATTTCACTTGAACACAGAGAAGCAAGCACAGCTTGCATTGTTGTAGAAATGTATAGTCTGTCTGCTCGTTTGTCTGTTTTAAGTTATAAAAGTATCTTAATGTTTGACACGTCTACTGTATGTATGGCCTACTGTTAGTCATAATGCATGCCTCTCAGACAGAGTGCTATGGTGGACTGGGTGACATGAGTTGAATGTATCGACTGTCGCTCGTTCATGTGACACCCCTGCTACTCTGTCTGGACAATACAATGCTAGCTAAATGAAATGAAAAATTAATAAAATGATTTAGAAACGTATTTTGTAAGACTTTCTTTTACACATTGCAAAAATTGACCATACCGGTCGGGACTAGTATTTTAAGAGTGTACCGCACAGTATGAGTGATTTGTTTTATTAGAGAAATAATGTTGATCTGGTTCTGAATTTACAACCACTGGAGGAGTCCTTTGGTTTGCCTTGAACATTGTCACCAACCAACATTATCTTACTTAACTCCTTCTGCCTTGGCAAGGTGCCATGTTTTTGTTTGTCTTCTGCAGTGCTGTTTCCAGCACCTGTACTAGTTTAGTGGACAGTGTAACGTTAGGAGTTATGTCACCACACAGGCACAGCTGGAACTATTATCTGTCAACTTTATGCTGACATGCAGAGGCTGCTTTTACACAGTTGACTTCTGATATTTTTCTCACTAATTAGTCTTTTGACCAATCAGATCAGCTCTGAAAAATATCTGATTTGAAAAGATCTGTGATTGTTCAAAAAAACAAAACAGAATTGGGTTGCCTGTTTTAAACAAATGATGTATAAACTCTGGAATGCTGAGACTACATACTATGTATTAGGTGGATTCAAAGCCTATCAAACATATGGGCTCTCCCCAGTAGGAGCAGTCCTCCATGGGAATTATTGGAATTGTACAGTATTTCAATTGAATGTTTCAAGGACAAAAAAAAAAAAAAGAAGCTATTTTTGTAGTGGGAACAGTAACATGAGTAATCTAAAAACTACTTAAGGAAAATGTTTTAATTTGTATGTCGAACACACATAATATAATAAAGTATGCATTAAGTTGTCTGTAATAGAATACACATGTCAAAAACAAATGTAGACATTAATAAATGCATTTATATAGCTTCCAAAACATTTTTGTTGCAATGGAGGAGTACCAAGATGGCTTCACGGCTTCTTCAATACAGCGCACCCTGTCAGTTATCCAGAGTTTATACACATTGGTTTAAACGCAGCCAGAGTAACACGCACACACAGAAGCATACATTTGATCAAATCCTGGGTGTCTAATGTGGCTTTGTCCCTTCGTCTGCACTACTGCTAACATTGCCATTTTGCACTCATCAATCCCGTTCTTCAGAATTCCGATGGAGAAGATGTAACTTTAGTTCAATGCACGGCACGCCCATTTCCTCGAGACAGGTGGTTTGGTGCAGTGTGTTTTAGCCATGATTTTATTGCCACCTAGTGATCAATGATGGAAACAGACTCGAACCTTCTCTTAATGTCTAGGTGTGATGATAGGAGATACTTTTGTATGTATAGCGTATGTGGACACCCTTTCAAATTAGTGGATTCGGCTATTTCAGCCACACCCTTTGCTGATGTGTATAAAATAAAGGACACGACAATCTCCATAGACAAACATTAGCAGTAGAATGGCTTTACTGAAGAGCTCAGTGACTTTCAATGTGGCACTGTCATTGGATGCCACCTTTCCAACAAGTCAGTTCATCAATTTCCTGCCCTGCTAGAGCTGCCCGGTCAACTGTAAGTGCTGATATAGGACACAAGCTCACAGAATGGGACTGCCTAGTAGTGAAGTGCATAAAAGTAATCTGTCCTCTCTTGCAACACTCACTATGAGTTCCAAACTGCCTCTGGAAGCAACATCAGCACAATAACTGTTCTTCAGGAGCTTCATGAAATTGGTTTCCATGGCCGAGCAGCCTAAGATCACTATGCGCAATGCCAAGCGTCGCCTGGAGTGGCTTAAAGCTCGCCACCATTGGACTCTGTAGCAGTGTAAATATGTTCTCTGGAGTGATGGATCACGCTTCACCATCTGGCAGTCCTGGCAGTCTGGGTTTGGCGGATGCCAGGAGAAAGTTACCTGCCCCAATGCATAGTGCCAACTGTAAAGTTTGGCGGAGGAGGAATAATGGTTGCAGGCTGTTTTTTAATTGTTCGTGCTAGGCCCCTTAGTTCCAGTGAAGGGAAATCTTAATGCTACAGCATACAATGAAATTCTAGACGATTCTGTGCTTCCAACTTTGTGGTAAAAGTTTGGGGAAGGACCTTTCCTGTTTCAGCATGACAGTGCCCCTGTGCACAAAGTGAGGTCCACAGAAATTGTTTGTTGAGATCAGTGTGGAAGAACTTGACTGGCCTGCAAAGAGCCCTGACCTCAACGCCATCAAACACGTTTGGGATGAATTGGAATGCCACCTGCGCGCCAGGTCTCATCGCCCAACATCACTGCCCGACCTCACTAATGCTCTTGTGGCTGAATGGAAGCAATGTTCCAACATATACTGGAAAGCTTTCCCAGGAGATTGGAGGCTGTTATACCAACAAAGGGAGGACCAACTCCATGTTAATACTCATGATTTTTGGAATAATATATTCGACGGTGTCCACATACTTTTGGTCAAGTAATGTATTATGCTTCCAAAAACTTGTTTTACTCTATGATCAGAAATGTCTGGGCTTTAATGAATTCAATTTTCAGATGGGAGTTGTAGTTTAACTACACATAAGGGTAACGCTTTTTGCCTAGATGGAAACTCAGTCCCGTGATTCTCTTGGCTACTACTGCAAGGACACGCCTACGCTAAATAAAACCATCGACGGTAATCCTTCATTACAAGAACTTGATGCGGGTACTGTCTGACTGTTAGCTAGCTAGTATTTGCACTGTTATAATCAGAACATGGACAACTCGGGGAAAGAAAAGGAAGCGATTCAGCTTATGGCTGACGCTGACAAGAAAGTGAAAACTTCTGGCTCGTTCTTGGGAGGCATGTTTGGGTAAGAACGATGTCAATAGGGCTACGGTTAGCTAGCGCATCATCTGTAAGCATGCTAATATCTTGCTAAATCAAACTCTGGGTATTATTTGTAGCTACCGTTAGAGGTTAATCATTGGCACCAGGCCATGTAGCTATATAATGCTATTACATGTACATACCTCAGTCTAAGTATGCCGTAGTAAATACATCATAAAAATAACGAGCTAGTAGCTAGCTACATCATCATGAAGTCTGAGTTTAACCAGTTGGCTAGCTAGCAATACCATTGAGCCTTCTAATTAGCAAACTACCTATCTAGTCAGCTAATCTAAGCCTTGAAATATGCAGTCAACGGCACTCTGTCGAATTTGGGCAGTGGCTCAGATGTTAACTAGCTACCTATACATCTTTTGGATGATTTGTGCACATCCTATAAATGTAGATACTGACACTGTCTACCACAAACCAGATAAATGTAGCTACTGACACTGTCTACCACAAACCAGATAAATGTAGCTACTGACACTGTCTACCACAAACCAGATAAATGTAGCTACTGACACTGTCTACCACAAACCAGATAAATGTAGCTACTGACACTGTCTACCACAAACCAGATAAATGTAGCTACTGACACTGTCTACCACAAACCAGATAAATGTAGCTACTGACACTGTCTACCACAAACCAGATAAATGTAGCTACTGACACTGTCTACCACAAACCAGATAAATGTAGCTACTGACACTGTCTACCACAAACCAGATAAATGTAGCTACTGACACTGTCTACCACAAACCAGATAAATGTAGCTACTGACACTGTCTACCACAAACCAGATAAATGTAGCTACTGACACTGTCTACCACAAACCAGATAAATGTAGCTACTGACACTGTCTACCACAAACCAGATAAATGTAGCTACTGACACTGTCTACCACAAACCAGATAAATGTAGCTACTGACACTGTCTACCACAAACCAGATAAATGTAGCTACTGACACTGTCTACCACAAACCAGATAAATGTAGCTACTGACACTGTCTACCACAAACCAGATAAATGTAGCTACTGACACTGTCTACCACAAACCAGATAAATGTAGCTACTGACACTGTCTACCACAAACCAGATAAATGTAGCTACTGACACTGTCTACCACAAACCAGATAAATGTAGCTACTGACACTGTCTACCACAAACCAGATAAATGTAGCTACTGACACTGTCTACCACAAACCAGATAAATGTAGCTACTGACACTGTCTACCACAAACCAGATAAATGTAGCTACTGACACTGTCTACCACAAACCAGATAAATGTAGCTACTGACACTGTCTACCACAAACCAGATAAATGTAGCTACTGACACTGTCTACCACAAACCAGATAAATGTAGCTACTGACACTGTCTACCACAAACCAGATAAATGTAGCTACTGACACTGTCTACCACAAACCAGATAAATGTAGCTACTGACACTGTCTACCACAAACCAGATAAATGTAGCTACTGACACTGTCTACCACAAACCAGATAAATGTAGCTACTGACACTGTCTACCACAAACCAGATAAATGTAGCTACTGACACTGTCTACCACAAACCAGATAAATGTAGCTACTGACACTGTCTACCACAAACCAGATAAATGTAGCTACTGACACTGTCTACCACAAACCAGATAAATGTAGCTACTGACACTGTCTACCACAAACCAGATAAATGTAGCTACTGACACTGTCTACCACAAACCAGATAAATTAATCCCTTTTCAAGTGTATGTAAACAACCTAGCAGCCGGTCACGATTCTTGGGCCTGTGCAATGAAAGCTAGCTAAAAACGGCTATGGCCCATACATTTTAATTGTTCTAATTGCATTTAACGCCTACTCACAATAAATAAAATATAGGGTAATTTGATACAGCACATCAATTCGGTCTTGTTTTTTCTCCAACCCTTTCTGAGTGTATATACTTATAAGTGTAATCCTATATGCCACCTTTGTGTGACATATATTTATAAACGTATTTGCCAGTAATTTATTCCAATAGAGGAGTAGGATAGGAGTAGATGTCTGCCAATTCTAAGGCAACTGCAATGCAGGCCAGTCAGGTTAGTCTCTGGTGCATATAGCCAACCAGACTTGGGAGGATCCCCAATTTAGTAGCCTGTCTGTACCGTACAATATTAGTGAACAGAAGAATACTGTTGTGTACTTACACTAAGACGTACTGCATTCAGTTCCTGGAAGACATCTAATTGTCTTCTTAATTAAATGAAATGGCTCTCAAATGTACCCCCTAAGGGGGAAAGCAATGTAATGGTAGAGGTCTAAATCGGACACATTTTACTCACCCTCATTAGAGAACCTCCCTATATGTCTGGCCTCAGGGCACAGTCTTTCTACTGTACTATATTGGTGGAAAACCATTAACATGCTGTAATGACAATTGTATCAGTTTAAGGTATATCCATTTAGCATCAGTAATGCCTCGTTGCTGTGTAGATTGTCAGAGTGTTTAATTTGGTATGATCAATGACTGAATGTAATTTAACACTCTCTCTTTTTTTTTGTGCAACTAGGCCATGTAGCTAGAGATCTAATCAACAGGAACAGCTGTCAAACTTGCAGCATACCAGACATCAAATAAGGATGTCTGGTATGCTGCATCAAATAAGGATGTCTGGTATGCTGCATCAAATAAGGATGTCTGGTATGCTGCATCAAATAAGGATGTCTGGTATGCTGCATCAAATAAGGACGGACACAGGGTAGGGCGTAGCCGGACACATTGATTCAAGTCAGATTGGGGACATTGATTTGAGTAGGCTGGTTAGTGTATCAGTGACCTGTGGTGTGGACAGTGATTTCTGTTTTGATCAGGCTAAAGAGAGTGTGAGATGGGACTATGTTGCTTTAAGTCTAAGAAGTGACCCACAACATATCTACTCCACTCTATGCTCAGGTTGCCTGTATGACGACGACAATGGCTGTGTTCAAGAGCATCAAAACCGTGATGTATAATGGATAAATTGAGACTGGCTGACTGATCCACAAATAATATTGAGAAGTTATTTATGATGCAAGGTGATTTGTAGATTAAAAGTCGTTAGCAATGTCGAACGCACCCAATGATGTCATCCTGGTCAGAGCATCATTCGTCTACAGCTGGAGGAAACTCATAGGGAGTCAGGTCTGGTAGTAGATCAGAGAGAAATCTATCAGCACTGTCCAACATGGTCAGCTGACTGATGTCTTCACTCTATGCAGTATAAGAGCCTGGTCAATAGAAAGTGCTTGGTTGATGAAAGCACTGCACTGCATTTTCAGATATTTTCCACCACATTGTGTCGGTCTGTTAATCCTATGTATTTTTCTCTCTACAGCGGACCTCATAAAGTGGAGGAGGCATGTGAAATGTACTGCAGAGCAGCCAACATGTTCAAGATGGCCAAGAACTGGAACGGTACACTTCTGTCTGCGCTATTTCACACTAAACACGGTTGACCTTGATGGAATGATTTGCCCATTAGTTATTGCATATTGTGTCAGAGCCGAGGTGTGTGTGCATCTTTGACGAAGGTTTTAATTAAAATTGAAATGTTATTTAAACGCTGTCAGTTTAGGAAGACTCGGTTGTCCCTTTTCCAGTTGACTCTATAGATAGGCTAGATGTCTGTCATTTCCAGTAGCCTACACACATGAAAGACCGTGGCAATGTGCTGCCCTCTGTGTGGCGGCAGGGAATCATTACAACTGTAGTAGAGCAGCGCTATTCTAAGAGGGCTTCGAGGAACACTATTCTTGGAGGGCCCAATGAATTTGCTTCATGTTACTTGTGTGTGTCATTCCATCTCCCCAGCTGCTGGTAATGCATTCTGCCAGGCCGCCCGGATCCACATGCAGCTCCAGAACAAACACGACTCGGCCACCAGCTTCATCGATGCAGGAAACGCCTTCAAAAAGTCTGACCCCAACGGTGAGACACACAACCAACCAATCAATCAATGTGGCCAGCAAGCAGGATAACATAACATGCATACAGTACATGCAGAAAAAAGTCAAAATGATCAGTAATTAACATGCACCACACAATCAGTCACTTGACTGCAGTAATTCTCCCCAAATGGCCTGCTTTAACTTAAATTTTCTACATTTGTCCCTTTATGAAAGCAGATTCACATGTAGTGAATCTGTTGTTGGGTGTTAATTTCTCAGGGCTAATAGAAGTCAGTGGTATGAGTCAGTCAGATACATCCACAGGCAGCAGTGGGACTTGAGGCTCTAGAGCTGTAACTGGAGCAGACTGGGCTCTACAGAGAAGCAAGTCTACAGCGACAATTCCAGTCATTTCTTAGTGACTCGTGATATGTCTCTGGTAGTGTGTCAGAAATCAGGCCATCCAGTATAGGTTGTCTGTTTGTATCTGACTTGGGCCAATCATAATCTGCCCCAGGGTTAGATCAGAGGAGATGGAGCCCTGCTATGTTGCAAACCAATTGTACTTGAGTACCATACAATAAATATCTATTGAATTGAATGGAGTAGAATTGGGAAGCTCTCCAGTGCTCCCTCCACCTTTGGTATGATTAATACTGTAGAGCCGTGGGGCTGGAGTCCCCACCGTGGCGTGGTTATTATTGAGGGTAGTTTGCCATGTTGTCTGACTGGAAGTGGATTTATTAATAAAACCCCGGCTGCCGCTCACCCACCAGCAGTGATGGCGATGGAATTCTAGCCTACTGTAGCCTAGCGTATATCCTCCTAGCTAGATTCAATACACAGCCAGATTCAAGGAGACATTATTGAATGTTATATAACCTTGAACTAACCCTGGAGTACAAGACAATGAATATTATATCAAATGTATGACATTTTCAGATGATAACCTAAACCAGAGTATGTGAGCAGAGTTGAACGGTTGGAAGTCCTTTCCAACCGTTCCACTGAAACATGCTCCTCGCTCACAGGAAGAAACAAAACCTGCCACTCCAAATTCTCTCCATTCATTAACATTACAATGTAACCAACACCCATCAATTTGTGACTACTTAGACCAACCATTTGGTGTTGAAGTATTGAAATAAAACTATATGATTTGAATGAAAAGTATTATTATAAACATGAAAAGGTGAATGTAAGAAGCCCTCATCATTTCAAAAGGCTACATGTCATATTAAACAGCACATAAACACTCTAAATAGGTCAGGAGCCAGAGAGCCTAAAATTATTTAGGCTATATTATTCAAATTATTTCAAGTCTATAGCCTACAAAGAAATACATTGTGAAGCATTTGCGAGTGTGACACACTAGGCTGGTAGGGACTCGGGGACATTAAGCACTCGGCATTTAAACAGCATTTTGTTGTATTAAATCATAGTCTATAAATTGCGCATATAGGCTGTGACTTGGAATTAAATACAAATTAAACAACAAATGCCTTATTCGGCTCAGTCTACCTTGCCTTTGAATTCATCTTTAGAAACACCAGATTGGCCAGTCTGGCTTCAGGCTCATGCGATGGTGTCTGGAGAGCAGCAGAGAATATCCTCTCCACACTTGCAGAGCCACTGGGCCACTGGGTGTGCTTAAACACCCTTTTGCCAGGCTGAACAGGGATGCAGCGTTTCTATTTTTTTCTATAGGTAGGTCTTTAGGCAAAGTAACCCAATCAAAATGGAAAGCTCATTGAAAGAGGTAATATGCCAGGCCTATTGGGCCAAAATCAATGATGTTCTATTGTATAGATAATAGAACAGAAATGAATGAAACTTTTAAGAGATCTGATTATTTTTGTTTTTATAAATATTTTGCTACAATGATACACTTGGTTATCTACCCACCTTGTTCCTTTCTGTTAGCATGAGCATGTAGTAAATACAACATGTTTTCAGGATATGTGTTTTCAGATTCCACAATGATTCTTTAGTGTGGACACATCACCACACTCCCTCTCTTGCTGTTGGTCCTCATCTTTGTAAGTCACCTTGATTTAGCACCTGTGTGTTTTATCAGTTTCTATGGAAAATATTTCGAACTCCATGACAGTAACTAAAGCAAGGGGCTATAGCAGCACACAAGTAGACTACAAATGCATGCTGGGCTGTACATGCCCTGAGCTCGTGAAGTGAGCACTACTGGAGAGAATTCAGAACGGGAGAGAAGGCCGACGCTCCAGCCTTTGGCAATCTTGCGCCGTGCTCCAGTCAAATTGGGCACGCTCTGCTCACATACTCTGACCTAAACTAAGAAAGGGAAATGGGAGCTCAGAGGTGACAAAATAATCATAATGCAAATTAATTTATTGTGCTTTCACTTTTTTCCAGAACTCTCCTTTTGGATGTGAACATTTTGACTGTTGTAATATGTATCTAACCTGCTCTAACCTGCTCTATCTGATACTTTCTCTACCAGTCTAACTCTGCCCTCTTCCTTTAATGCTGCCAATAGAGGCTATCAAGTGCTTAAACGCAGCCGTTGATATATACACAGACATGGTAAGACAGACGCTCAGAGACTGGGACATGCTTGGCCAGACCCAGACAATGCATTGTCATCACAGATACTTTTCTTGTCAGGAATGATCCTTTTAGCCGTAGTTGTAAAACTGTTTTGATAATGCTGGTTCTCCTCTTTACTTCCAATGCTATTCTCTGACTAGCACCTTGCCTATAGTGTAGCCTAGTCCCCTTGAGGACGCTCCTCTCTCTGTTTCAAGAGGGCAATGTATTGTATCATTAGTACGGCGTGGACACTCGAGGTCTGAAGGCCATTTCAACTGAAACATTTGTATTGTGATGCAGGTTAAGTTTAAGGACTTGGCTATCTGTCTGTATACTTACAGCTGTATTTATGACTGGAGTGGCTCTTCTCCATAACGTCATTTAGTGATGATTTCACGCCTCTGTCCACTTAGTAATGATCAGGACCCAGAGTGTTTCCTTGTCTGGCCACATTAGTAAGGCAAAGCTCCCGGCTCCAGTATTAATTCCTGTCCTGTGGTTTGCTCATCCAGGGAAGGTTCACCATCGCAGCCAAACACCACATCACCATCGCAGAGATCTACGAGTCAGAACTGGTGGATATAGAGAAGGTATGTTTTAATGTTGTATATGGACTAATAAGGTGTTCATCTGTGTCTAGCAAGAGTAAAATACACTATTTGGAATAGTTGACCAGTTTCATTTTCTTATTGGCGATTTTTTTTAAAAAGTGTACATTACAAATAAAATTCCTTTGCAATTTCTGGATTTCTACACCAACTGTTTTGGTTTCCCATCCCCCTGGTCCTGCTCTAGGCCATCGCCCACTATGAGCAGGCAGCAGACTACTACAAAGGAGAGGAGTCCAACAGTTCTGCCAACAAGTGTCTGCTGAAGGTGGGGGCCTACGCCGCTCAGTTAGAACAATACGCCAAGGCAATCGAGATCTACGAACAGGTGTGTCCCACCTCTGCATGCATTCTTGTGTGTGCTCATGTATGTGAACAGAAACTGATTTGTATATTAGTGGTTTCCCAATTTAAATTGATGAACACAGTGAATCAACAGTGTGTGTGTGTCTCTCTCCAGGTGGGATCCAGCACCATGGATAACCCCCTGCTGAAATACAGCGCCAAAGAGTACTTCTTCAAAGCTTCTCTGTGTCACTTCATCGTGGATGAACTCAACGCTAAGGTCAGTTAGCAATTACCAGCATCATGTCCACTACACCAGAGGGTTCAGTCCTTTTCTCATTAAATGAAGCAGTAATCTGACTGCTCATTAATTTCTGCAGCTTGCTGTGGAGAAGTACGAGGAGATGTTCCCAGCCTTTTCCGACTCAAGAGAGTGCAAACTGTTGAAGGTAGGTTGGTGACTCTACCGAAAGCCATCTATTTGGATCCCTTTTGTCAGGGATCATCAACTTGATTCAGCCGTGCGCAGATTGTTTTTCTTAAACAGATGATCAGGGGGTCAGATAATTGACTAAAACATCATTTCAAACCGTGCTTACAGTAGTATATGGTCACATACAGTACCAGTCAAACATTAGGACACCGACTGTTTCCAGGGTTTGTCTTTTTTTACTATTTTCTACATTGTAGAATAATAGACTTCACAACTATGAAACAACACATGGAATCATGTAGTAACCAAAAGTGTTGAACAAATCAAAATATATTTGAGATTCTTCAATGTAACCACCCTTTGCCTTCGTGACAGCTTTGCACACTTGACATTCTCTCAACCAGCTTCATGCATTTCAATTAACAGGTGTGCCTTAAGGAAATTTGTGGAATTTCTTTTCTTTTGAGCCAATCAGTTGTGTTGTGACAAGGTAGGGGTGGTATACAGAAGATGGTATTTTACCAAATAGGACTAAGTCCATATTATGGCAAAAACAGCTCAAATAAGCAAAGCGAAACAATAGTCCATCATTACCTTGAGACATGAAGGTCAGTCAATATGGAAAATTAAGAACTTTGAAAGTTTCTTCAAGTGCTGTTGCAAAAATGATCAAGCGCTATGATGAAACTGGCTCTCGTGAGGACCGTCACAGGAAAGGAAGAACCAGAGTTGCCTCTGCTGCAGAGGATAGGTTCATTAGTTACCAACCTCAGAAATTGCAGCCCAAAGAAATGCTTCACAGAGTTCAAGTAACAGACATCTCAACATCAACTGTTCAGAGAAGACTGCATGAATCAGGCCTTCGTGGTTGAATTGCTGAAAAGAAACCACTACTAAAGGACACCAATAATAAGAAGAGACTTGCTTGGGCCAAGAAATACGAGCAATTGACATTAGACTGGTGGAAATCTGTCCTTTTGGTCTGATGAGTCCAAATTTGAGATTTTTGGTTCCAACTGCTGTGTCTTTGTGAGACTCAGAGTAGGTGAACGAATTATCTCCACATGTGTGGTTCCCACCATGAGGCATGGAGGAGGTGTGGGGGTGATTTGCTGGTGACACTGTCAGTGATTTATTTAGAATTCAAGGCACACTTAACCAGCATGGCTACCACATCTTTCTGAAGCGATACTCCATCCTATCTGGTTTGCGCTTAGTGGGACTATCATTTGTTTTTCAACAGGACAATGACCCAACACCCCTCCAGGCTGTGTAAGGGCTATTTGACCAAGAAGGAGAGTGTGGAGGCCAGGTCATCTGATGCACCAATCACCCAACCTCACGGCAATTGAGATGGTTTGCTACGAGTTGGACGGCAGAGTGAAGGAAAAGCAGCCAACAAGTGCTCAGCATGTGGGAACTCCTTCAAGACTGTTGGAAAAACATTCCAGATGAAGCTGGTTGAGAGAATGCCAAGTGTGTGCAAAACTGTCAAGGCAAAGGGTGGCTACTTTGAAGAATCTCAAATATTAAATATATTTTGATTAAACTTTATTTTTGGCTACTGCATGATTCCGTGTGTTATTTCAGTTATTCTACAATGTAGAAAATAGTAACATTTCTAGAAAAACCCTTGAATGAGTAGGTGTCCAAACTTTTGACTGGTACTGTATGCCTCAATATGCCTGGGAATACTTTGGAACAGATTTCAGATTTGCTGGTGTTTTGACAGTCTTATGTCCAACAAGACATAATAACTTTGGGGACAAATAAACTTACCTGTGTGCTTCAGGTTGAGTAGCACTGCATTATGGTGTTGGTCAGGGTAATGGATTGAAGTCACAGTATAATAGATCGCAACGCACTTGCATAGTATGACATATGTCATCCACTACCAATGTGTGCCTCTGATGCATGGCAGCCATTTTGTGGAAGCCACCTGACAACCTTAAATCACTGTTTTACAGAAACTCCTGGACGCTCATGAGGAACAGAACTGTGAAGCTTTCACTGAAGCAGTAAGTCTTCATTTTTGGATTGATTCACCAGGCTTGTTCCTTTTGTCGTTGCTTATAATTGAATTAGTGAAAGTCAGGTATTCAGTACATGTCTTTCATGATTAGTCATTCAATATTTATTTCTTTAATGGGGGGGGGGGGGTGGAATTCTTTATTTGAACAGGTTCTTAGACTTCATCTTATTCCCTCCCTCAGATTAAAGAGTTTGATTCCATCTCTCGTCTGGACCAATGGCAGACTACCATGCTGCTGCGCATCAAGAAGACCATCCAGGGGGATGAGGGGGACCTGAAGTGAGACTACACTGGGGGAACACATCACCACAGGGACATACATCATGGCATGCCACCCCCTCTCCATTACCCCCCCCCCTTACACTCTCGTCTCACATTGTTTTTGTGCAATGTCGAGGTTCTTATAGTTACAGTATGAGTTAACTTAAGCTGCAATGTGTAGGCCTGAAGAGTATGTGTACCCTGTTTATTCCAAATGTTATGTTGAATTCTATTATATGAAGGTATCAGTTGCTCTCGTATTAATATTGCCAAACCCTAGTTAGGATGTGGATCTACAGTCGTACCTCTTCATGGAGGATATTGCCTGTACATTTCCTGTCTAGTGGTGAGTAACCTCAGTAGGGCAGAGAGGTGTTCCACTAATGCATAAACACTGCATGATTTGTACAGTTGTAATTATTCTATAGTTTAGCACGTGACTAATCTAGAAATGAGTATTTAAATATATTTAAAGATGATTTATGATGTTGTAAGCTTTTTTCCATTCTTTCCTTGGTTTCCAACTTGAAAATGTCTTAAAGGGATTTAGAAAGGAAATGTCCATTACTTCCAATATCATAAATGGTTGTTGTAAACTAAAGAATTCGAGCCTGAGTGATGACAATGAATTTGTTTCATATCCAAAACAGCCAGGAAAAATGTCAGCCTGCATATCAAGCTTCTTTCAGGTGGAATAGTGCCCTTTTTTATTTGGTCTGAGAATGGACAGTAATAAATATATCTATAATTCTCTGTTAAGGCTCAGTACTGATATTGCTTTTTGTCAAACAGAACAAGGAAGATCCATCTGAAGACCTACACTCCACACAGTTTGAACATGATATGTACAGTACCAGTCAAAAGTTTGGACACTATTTATACAATATTTTCTACATTGTAGACTAGTGAAGCCATCACAACTATGAAATAACACAGAATCATGTAACAACCAAAAAAGTGTTAAACAAGTCAAAATATTTTTTATTTGAGATTCTTCAAAGTAGCCAGCCTTTGCCTTGACAGCTTTGCACACTCTTGGCATTCTCTCAACCAGCTTCATGAGGAATGCTTTTCCAATCGACTTGAAGGAGTTCCCACATATGCTGAGGTGATTTTCCTTCACTCTGCGGTCCAACTCACCCCAAACCATATCATTTGGGTTGAGGTCGGGTGATTGTGGAGGCCAGGTCATCTAATGCAGTACTCCATCAGTCTCCTCGTTCGTCAAATAGCCCTTACACAGCCTGGAGGTGTGTTGGATCATTGCCCTGTTGGAAAAACAAATTATAGTCACACTAAGCGCAAACCAGCTGGGATGGCATATCGCTGCAGAATGCTGTGGTAGCCATATTGGTTAAGTGTGCCTTGAATTATAAATGAATCAGTGTCATCAGCAAAGCCCCCCCACACCATCAAAACTCAAAATCAAATCAAATGTTATTTGTCACATACACATGGTTAGCAGATGTTAATGCGAGTGTAGCGAAATGCTTGTGCTTCTAGTTCCCACAATGCAGTAATAACCAACGAGTAATCTAACAATTCCAAAACTACTACCTTATACACACGTGTAAAGGGATAAAGAATATGTACATAAAGATATATGAATGAGTGATGGTACAGAGCGGCATAAGCAAGATGCAGTAGATGGTATCGAGTACAGTATATACATATGAGATGAGTATGTAAACAAAGTGGCATAGTTTAAAGTGGCTAGTGATACATGTATTACATAAAGATGCAGTAGATGATATAGAGTACAGTATATACGTATACATATGAGATAAATAATGTAGGGTATGTAAACATATTAAGTAGCATTGTTTAAAGTGGCTAGTGATATATAGAGGACACTGAGAAGGTGACAGAGACAGTGGATCCATCCAGAGAGATGACACCGGCCCTGTCTGTGGTGACAATGCGTAGGTGGGTCCCTGCCTGCATCTCTGTCTGGATGACCGTGAACCCACCCAGGGTGGTGTGGCTGACCAGGGTGATGGTCCCTGGGTCGCCCCAGTTGGCTGAAAGGGTGAAAGGCTCACCATGTACCAACATGGCCCCCTCCTGGAACCTACCTCCAACTCCACTCTCCCCCTCCACCTCAACGCTGTCTTAGAGCTCAGTGCCCTATTACACACAAGACCGGTGTGCCGCAAGCCGCCTCCCTCATGCACCTAGCAGTAGAGAAGAGTAGATATTTATTGTCTCAATAAATGATTAGACTTGCAGCAAATAGAAACTGAAGAGGAAATACCATGTTCATATATTGTAGTTTATTTGGTTTAGCCATTTACAGCTCTAGTTAAAAGTAATGCACTAGGGAAACAGGACGTCAATCCAGAGAATCCTACATAAAAAAAGTGCTACAAAAGCAATCCCAAATCCCCCGACTGAGACCAGTCCTAACCTGTCGTCGGAGGCGCGTCACATCCTTCATGCATTTGAAAGTCTTGGTGCAGACGTCGCAGGGATACACTCTCTCGTCACTGTGGACGTGTCTCTGATGGATCCTCGGGTTTCAAAGGTTGGCAAAAGTCTGCTGGCAGGTGTCATAACGGTATGTCACCTCCCCCTGCACACCGTGGCTCCTCCTGGTGGTCATGGTAACAATCGAGGAGTGTAGTTATTAGAGATGTGATCAGAACAACAATGAAAATAGTTGAGATTTTAGGTTTTCTAAGTGCTTTACATTTGACAGTACATTGGGCTCCCCTCATTTGCAATCCATCCAACAAACGTGTAACTAATGTGTAATGTCCAACTACACCTACTTGATGTGCTTCAGGTAGCTATTCTCATAGTGGAAGGTCTGTTGACACTTGTCACACCTGTTTTGGTTGTCAGCATGTCTAGATGATCTGGTGAGGGCACCTTCCTCACCCATCGCTTCCTTCCTGGGGAAGAAATGTGAGTCATCAGGACAATCCTCGGGTATATCTCCTTCCACATCATCGACGTCTGTTGACCTCAGCCCCGCCCCCTCTTTCAGGCAGCAGCTCTGGAAGGGCCTCTCCTGCCTCCCTTCTGTGTAATAACAATAATCACCACAATCAATTGGATTTATACAGCACTTTTTCAAAATGCTTCACACACCTCAAAGCATGTCACCATAGCAACTACCTGGCTGTCTTGGTCTGAGTGTTGTCAGGCAGATCCTCCCGTCTGCATCTTGGTCTGGTCCTTCATCTTCCTCACGTACTTCTTCTTAGGAATGTCAACGAAGACTCTGCGGCCTGCCAGCCTGTTACTTCTCCCAGAGATCTCAGTATCTTCATTCACCTCTGATCTCTCCTCCTCGGCTGTGACCGGGACCGTTGCCCTTTTCAACGTCCTCTCTGGTCTTGTTGGATAGGTCGGCCTCTTGGTGGAGGCTCTTTTGGGAATTTTGTTTACTCCGACCCCCAGCACCCCCTCCTCTACATTATCCAAATCAGCCTCCATGTCTTGTGACATGGATGATTTATCCCCGTGCGGACTCGAGCTGCCTTCATCGAGAACCGAGCTGCAAGCCTCCATAAGGCTTTTACACTCGAACAGTGTCGCCACTTCACACGCCAATCTTGTCTTCAGCAAACTTTTCATCCACCTCCAGTTTGCCAGTGTATATATATTCCAAGAACCAGGTATAATCAGTGTTTCGGACGTTCCCCAGGAATAGTTTCTTAGGTGGGTCCGGGGCCAGTAGGATGTTCTTGAAGTAGCCGCTGGAGGCAGCTCGTACCACCTGGTGAGCCTCAAATTCCTCCAGCCCACCATGGAAGGCCACCTGGACTGTGACATCACACAGGTGGCTGTGCAGTCTCAGCTGGTGAATTGACTGAAGAATGTCTTCATGGTGGGAGGCTGAGGAGAGCTGGACCACTTGGTCACTCATGTTTCATACTGTCAGTAGTGGAAAAAGTACCCAATTTTCATACTTGAGTAAAAGTAAAGATACCCAAGTAGAAAATGACTCAAAAGAAAGTGAAAGTTACACTGTAAAATACTACAAGTAAGCCTCTAAAAGTGTTTGATTTTAAATATACTTAACTATCAAAAGTAAATGCAATTGTGAAAATATACTTAAGTATCAAAAGTAAAAGTATAAATAATTGTAAATTGCTCAAATGTTCATGTTTTTTTTTATTTACAGCCTGGGGCACACTCCAACACTCAGACATAATTTAAAAAGAAGCATGTGTGTTTAGTGAGTCCGCCAGATTAGAGGCAGTAGGGATGACCAGGGATTTTCTCTGGACCGTTTTCCAGTCCTTATAAGCATTCAAAATATAACTGGTACTTTTTGGTGTCCGTGAAAAATATTGGAGTAAAAAGTTCATTATTTTCTTTAGGAATGTAGTGAAGTAAAAGTTGTCAAAAATGTAAATAGTAAAGTAAGGTTCAGATTCCCCCCCAAAAAGACATAAATAGTACTTTAAAGTATTTTTACTTAAGTACTTTACACCATTGCATACTGTTGTTAATCAAATGCTACAAGAACATATCAATAATCATGCAACGTAATAGCAATCAACTTCTGGCTGAAGTGAACTCTTAAAAAAAAATAGTGAACATCATGTAACTTCTCAGTGTGACCATATGAATTATATCTAGATATTAACATAGCTAGTTAGCTATCAAACTATAATGGTTTAGGCCTATGCTTGGGGTTATCTAGTTAGGTGGCTGGTTAGCTAGCTAGCTAGACGGTTGGAAAAAGCTACGTTAGGTAAGATCAGAAACGAGTTTGACAATCAGCTGCTTATTGTTTTCACTGGCTAGCCGTCAAAACATTGTACGCGGGGAAATGTCATATACTTGTAGCTAGCTAGTTCATTTAATAGCAAACAAAGCAAACAAATGAGTTAGCAGCAAGCTAAACTAGCTAGCTAGAAAAAAAGACACGGCAACAATCTGACTAGTCAAAGACAGAAAAACGATTGATGGTTGTTTTTCAATAAAGCACTTTATCTTGCAGTGTTTCAACGTTATGATCAGCAAGCAACAGTGAACTATGTGCAACGAACGTGTACGCATCTCAACCAGCTATTTTACCGTAAACTCGGTAAAATGACAGCCCTTCACAGATCCATCGTAACGAAAGTATTTTCAGTCAAATCTGCACCCGATATCGAGAGATGCGTTTTAACCACGGCCATTTGGATAGATTCGGTCCACTTCAGCTGATGTGGGATCAGTTCTTAATACCTGTATACCCCCCTTCAACATGACATAAATCATTATTAGACTATAATACAGATCAGGGTGTCTCAATATCTTTTCAAATTGAAGACATTTCCTTCGTCATTACGCAGAAGAAAAACAAAACATTTCATGTCTTTTGAATGGCCAGCCTTGAATTCAGAGATTAGAGAATTACATTCCTTTCTTAAAATCAGTATCCACATGGTGGTGCCATTTAATTGTATTTCAATGTTGTGCCATCAGGCCTGAAGACCTGGCCTTGCCTCTGCAGAGACTATTGGCCTGTAAGGCAGCTCTTGGATAAGTGCAAACACTGTAGTTATAGTCTTCTTCAGTCTGGACCTTGATTATTTGAATTCTGGGCTGTTAGTGCTGGGCTGGAACAAAAGCCTGCACACCCAGGACTTGAAGTTGGAGATCCCTGGTATTCTCATGTATTAATTTATTGTAAAAGTTGGACATTTTGCCCGAGAGGAGCAATAAAACAGAAGTCTTGATAGTTGATTCAACTTGAACCCCATCCACCTCACAAATCAGCCCCATGTTTTCCAAAATGTAGTCTGTTATTCCAAGGTTGTATGCTAAGCTACTTTAGGAGGAATCACTGGGGGCCTGTGAAGCTGCCAGTGGTTTTTTATTGACAGAGGAAATCCATATACCTTACATTTCCCATAATGACTTCTGCAAGCATTCGGCCTCTTCCGGTGGTGGTGAGTCATCCTGCTAGTGCGCTACTAAGGGCAGGATGCTGTGGTTTTCAGCTCTGGCCTGGAGGCTAGCCACCACCTCTGCCTGTCTGCTGTGCCGGGACGCACGCACGCACACACACACACACACACACGCACACACACACACACATACACACACACACACACACACAAACACATACTCAGACGCACGCAAGTATGCACACACACCGGTTGCATCTCAAAGTATTCCCTATTCCCCATGTAGTGCACTACTTCTGACCAGAGCCCCCCCCCTGCATTCGGCCATGTTTTCTCTGCCACAGGGTAAGACTCCTCCATGCAACCAAAATATCACCGCTGACGTCGAGTGGTACACAAACTACGGGACAAAACATCCACTGTGTGAGAGGAGAAAACAAACCCCCAAACGTTGAAAATAAATTTTCTGTTGGGGGTTTTAGAGGACATTCTCATAAACACTCAGTGGCTAAAGGGAATTCAGGCAGGGTTTGTCAGCTGAGGTCATGCAAACACTTTGATTTGGAGCAGGTTAGACTGTGTCCCCGTAAGACCTCTCCATAATTGCCTGGTAGCCTACGTTGAGTCATAATTCAAGCAGATGATGAACTAAAAGGCTGTCGTTGAAGACCAGAACTTTACATGGAGCTGCGCTACTAGCCCCTCTCTCTCTCTCTCTCTCTCTCTCTCTCTCTCTCTCTCTGTCTCTCTCTCTCTCTCCTTTCTCTCTCTCTCTCTCTCTCTCTCTCTCTTGTTCTCTCTCTCTCTCTCTCTCTCTCTGTCTCTCTGTCTCTCTCTCTCACTTTCTCTCTCTCTCTCTCTCTCTCTCTCTGTCTCTCTCTCTCTCTCTCTCTCTCTGTCTCTCTCTCTCTCTCTCTCTCTCACTTGTTCTCTCTCTCTGTCTCTGTCTCTGTCTCTCTCTGTCTCTCTCTCTCTCTCTCTCTCTCTCTCTCTGTCTTGTCTCTCTCTCTCTCTCTCTCTCTCTGTCTGTCACTCTCTCTCTCTCTCTGTCTCTCTCTCTCTCTCCTCTCTCTCACTTTCTCTCTCTCTCTCTCTCTCTCTCTCTCTCTCTCTCTCTCTCTCTCTTCTTCTCTCTCTCTCTCTGTCTCTCTCTCTCTCTCTCTCTCTCTCTCTCTCCTCTCTCTTCTCTCTTCCTCTCTCTCTCTCTCTCTCTCTCTCTCTCTCTCTCTCTCTCTCTCTCTCTCTCTCTCTCTATCTCTCTCTCTCTCTCTCACACACACCACACCCTGGGGCTAATGCCAGACCGAGCCGACTCTGTCCAACTCTGCATTCATTCTGTGTTGACTCTCAATTCTGTCTCATGAGAAGTGTACCCTGTTTTATGAAATAACTTATTAATGAAGGCTCTGAATAGCCTACAGTAACACTTTATATACGGAACATAGCGGACTTAAAAATGCTATATTCCGTCTTGTTAGCTTGTGGAGATGTGGGGGAGGCTTATAGTTGTTTTTTGTGAATTAATCTTTACCCATAATTACAGTATGTAAGCCATGGAACTGAAGCCAGATAGGTCACTGAAAATGCACTGTGGTTCTGTAGCTCTGTCAAGGCTAAGGCCCTGACTCCCCGATACGCCTTATAACTGCCAGGATACACACAGGCCATTCCAGATCTGTCACACACATACACACGCACATGCACGGACACACACACACACACACACATGCCGTTCTGACCTGTCACTAGTAGCTTCTCTCACTGTCTAACTCTCACTCAATCCCTTTTTTCCTTCTTTCTTTAGTGGCTGGGTTCCAAACCACAGACAGGCTGTCCAGCAGTGGAGGCTGATGGGAGGAGCTATAGGAGGACGAGCTTATTGTAATGGCTGGAATGGAATCAATGGAACGGTATCAAACATGTCTCCGCTCCATTAATTCCGTCCTCCTATAGCTCCTCCCTACAGCCTCCTCTGCTGTCCAGAATATAGCTGCAACTCATTAAGTAGACATACAATTAGTATGTATAAACCCAATGATTCAGATGTGGACAGTAGGACAATGTTTCTTCTATTTTTCTTCTCTTTTTGTTTTTTGCAAGAAACACAAAGCAGTCGGGGACAATTGACAATGACATTTTGCAATATATGCAACTTCTATTTAGTTCAAGCTATGAGTGCAGGTAAAGTTGTTTTGGAGAGTGACATGTAGGAGGGTGGGGACATTAATAAATATGAATAGACAAACAGTCAGGGTCATTCCAGATCTGGCCCTTCATTCCCCTGAGTGCTTTGTGACAGACAACCGCACACGGATAAAGAACACACTGATAAAGAACACACTGATAAAGAACACACTGATAAAGAAACACACTGATAAAGAACACACTGATAAAGAACACACTGATAAAGAACACACTGATAAAGAACACACTGATAAAAGAACACACTGATAAAGAACACACGGATAAAGAACACACTGATAAAGAACACACGGATAAAGAACACACTGATAAAGAACACACTGATAAAGAACACACTGATAAAGAACACACTGATAAAGAACACACTGGATAAAGAACACACTGATAAAGAAACACACTGATAAAGAACACACGGATAAAGAACACACGGATAAAGAACACACTGATAAAGAACACACTGATAAAGAACACACGGATAAAGAACACACGGATAAAGAACACACTGATAAAGAACACACGGATAAAGAACACACTGATAAAGAACACACTGATAAAGAACACACTGATAAAGAACACACTGATAAAGCTAGGAGCACAATATGTATCCATCCCTCTATAAATAGTTTCTATAGCCTTCGGAAAAGCGACGTTCGGAAATAACTTTCCTTTCATTGATGAAAAGATAGAATGGCATTCAATGGTGAATTTACTTTCAGAATGGCCTCCGGGTCACTGGCTCTGTTCAACAGTGCTCTCCTCCCTCGGCCTCTCCTTGAGCTGTCTTTGTGACAGGACACCCAAGTTTATGTGCTGCTCAGAAATAGCACCTTTATCAGTGCATGAAATACCAACCACCTTAACCATTGAGAATGTGTGGGAGGTTAGAGGAGACATTTTGTGTGGTTATGGACATTATGTTGTGACAGAGATACATGGACATTGTAATTGATGATATGTGTAGGTGGATTATGTCAACTCCTTTCTGTATATATTTTTTAAGGTAACTGCTGATGAAATGTCAAAATGATTGAAGGGACTATCCAATGATTGAAGTTCTATCCAAGTGCCTAGATGTTGGGGACAGTGATACAATAAAACATTTACACTTGGGGCCATCATGTTCCTTTTTCTCATGAAGTCCTCTTCGCAGTTGTTTGACAGATAGCAAGTGTTTCCTGGTTTAGCATCAACACAGCAGCAGGTGGTGTCACCTCCTCACTATTTCCCAGCATGCAGTTCTACTATCTGAAACACATTCCAGAGAGTCGAAACTTCACAACTACCTCTCCATTGGTATATCTACATCCATCCGTTCCTCCCCCTTCCTTCCTCCCTCGCGTCTTCTCCCTCTCTTCCATAGATTACATCATTAGTCTGTCTCCCGGCCTCCTC